>NC_080380.1:140722601-141022601 GCF_014773155.1 Arachis stenosperma | reverse complement strand
AGTTGATAATGCATTAAATATTAATTTTATATAATTATAATAAATATATTTCCCTAAATTAGTATAATCATACATTATTCATTAAATGTTAATTGTGATATAAATATAATAAATATATTTTTCTAAAATAAATTTAGAAGAGAGAATAGTGCTTTCATTTTAGAAGAAAAATGAATTTATGAAAAATTGACACCTCACTTCAATTAGTTAGGGAAAAATACAATTTTAGTATATTAAGTAGAAGCATATTATTATTATTATTATTATTATTATTATTATTATTATTATTATTATTATTATTAAAAATATTTTTCATTGATAATTGATAAGTAGTTTAATAATGTATTAAATATGGATTTTATATAATTATAATAAAGATATTTTTCTAAATTAGTATAATTATGCATTATTCATTAAATGCATTCATTTTGGAGGAAAAATGGATTCATGAGAAATTCACACCTCACTCTTATTAGTTGAGAAAAAACTCAATTTTAATATATTAAGTAGATTATATAAATAGAAATACTTACTAAGTATATATAAAAGAGGAGATATATATATATAATATAATTGCTATATATGTAACAGATATAAATTGTTATATTTATAGAGACTTACTATAATTATATTAAATTTAATTATGAATGTAAATAAATAAAAGTGATAATAATTAATATTTTTTTCTTTTTTATATTTAATATTTACCGTAAATATAAAAAATATTGAGAAAAAAAAGTAGATATTGACTTTATTTTATTTTATTTTACATCATGGATTTCTTTACTAAAATTAATGGAAGAAAAAAAAATCTTTATGATTATATATCAATCTCAATCATAATAAATAAAATGAATCGGTTGAGCAACTAATAAATTTAACGGGTAAATGTTATTTTCCATTTATAGAAAAATGAGATAACATGCATGAGTATATTAATATAGGAAGAATATATACTCACAACTTTAAAATCTTTAAAAATATTCGATTGTATTATCCTTCAAGTCAAAAAATTCATCATTTATTTTCATTAAATATTTATATTAATTCAATTAGATGAGTGTTTTAATAAAAAAAAGATTATTATTATTATTATTATTATTATTATTATTATTATTATTATTATTATTATATAGGTTACCATTAAGATAATAACTTATCACTAATAAAATTTTAGCATAATAAATAAAAAATAGAATTACATCAATATAATTAAAATACTTAAGAATATTTTTGATTGCTAATTAGGTTAATAATGCATTAATTATTGATTTTAGATAATTATAATAGAGATATTTTTCTAAATTAGTATAATTATGAATTATTCATTAAATGCTAAGTATAATATTGTTATATAATTATAATTAAGATACTTTTTTAAAATAAATTTAAAAGAGATTAGTATAATTATAATAAAGAGATTATCTTAAATTAGTATAATTATGTATTATTCATTACATACTAATTATAATATAATTATATCAATTAAATATAATTTTTAAAAATAAATTTAAAAGAGAGAAATAGTGCAATCATTCTGGAAGAAAAATGGGTTCACAAAAAAGTGACACATCACTTTCATTAGTTGGGAAAAAATCCAGTTTTAGTATATTAAGTAGATAGAAGTAGATTGGTATAAATTATAATAAATTATATAACATTTAAAAAGAAAATAAAATGAATAAGAAGAAAATAAAAATAAATAGAATAGATAGAAGACTATAATAAAATAAATTGAATGTGAGAGTTTTTTTTGGTACATTTCATATCACATCCGTTTCAATAATAATAATAATAAATAAAAATACGTCAACTTGATATCTAAGAAAAAATGATGAGATAAAATCATAATACAATTCTAAAGTAAAAGCTTAAATTAGATCATAATATCATTACACAACACATATTGAAAGTAATTTCACACTACAATATATCACAAACAGGTAAATGACTTAAATTTATAATACGAAACATTTTTTATTTATGCATACATAATAACACCATGGTCTATAAATAATTCATAGATAACATATCTTATAGAGCTCCGAATGATGAGCACGAAAGTTGGAGAGTGTGGATGAGCACGAAAGTTGGAGAGTGTGGTAGTTTGTGTTCACGATAGTTGTCTTCTTGCAACGAACGCCTCATAAGAAGAAAAAGAATTGTTATAAAAGCTATCAAATGAAAGAGTAATTGGTAAACGAATGATATTTTCTTCTAGCATACATGGTCTTTTATAGTGGTAAAATAAAAATGGAAGGAATTAAATTTTATATTTTTATATTAGGAATAGAATTTGATATTTATCCTAATAAAATTATTATTATTATCAATATAAATGGGTTAACAACTTACCACTAATAAAATCATTGGATAATAAATAAGAATTAGAAGGATATGAATATAATTAAAATGAATATAATTAAAATATTTAAAAATATTTTCGATTGATAATTAATTTAATGATGCATTAAATATTGATTTTATATAATTATAATAAAGATATTTTCCTAAATTAGTATAGTTATGCATTATTCATTACAATAATTAAAAATATTTCTGATTAATAATTGATAAGTAGTTTAATAATGCATTAAATATTGATTTTATATAATTAAAATAAAAATATTTTTCTAAATTAGTATAATTATGCATTATTTATTAAATGCATTTATTTTGGAGGGAAAATAGATTCATGAGAAAGTGACACCTCACTTTCATTAGTTAGGGAAAAATTCAGTTTTAATATATTAAGTAGATAAAAAATAGATAGATAATATTACAATTTTAATTAGATCTCTTACCACACCACTAAGGTTCATGGCAGTCGAATGGTGTCAATAGGAGGTGAAATTTTTACTGTGACTAAAAATAATTATTCATTCTTTTATTTTTTGTATTAAGTACTAAACTTGATATATTAATTAAACAAATAATTATTCATTCTTTTATTTTATTGTTCAATAACATTATAAAAAACTGTTACTATTAAAAATTTAAATACATTTAAGTTATATATATTAAAGAAAGAAACAAAAAATTAAAAGATTCGAATCAGTCAGTCACCCATATTGCAAAACATAAATATTCTAAGTGCATAATAATCAAGTCCAAAATCGAACAAAGGAATTTATCGTCTGTCAACAAAAAATAAGAGAAAGAACAGTTCCACAATAATTAAAAAAATTTGTTAAGAGATATCATTAAATCTCCGATGCACCAACTATCTTCTCAGTGGTTACTTATACATACTATAATATTAAAACTCATAATTAAACATAATAATCATATTTAATTTCCATTATTTACACGGTAGCTTAAAGGTATTGATCTATTGTAATATTATTAGCCTATTTAAAAAAACCGAGAAAAACCAAGAACATCCCTCCAAAAAAAAAAAATTGATAAATAGTGAAATAACTCACCAACACTGTCCCACAAACAAAAACTCATGTGATCACATTGCAATCTTACTTGTGATATGCAACATTATATCATATGGGGATTTATAGTAACAGCTACAACATACATATCGAGCTTCCTAATGGCAATGCCAGTTCCATGAACTCCAAGACCTCCAAGTCCCAGAAATCTGCTCCCATCAGTAACAACAATCATAAAAACCTGAAAAGAACATAAAAAGAGATGTCTGAATTTCATAATCAAATGGTTCTGTTTGTTATCCCGGGACATTGGTCAATATTTAAGAAAACTGAAATGTTCCAATGAAAGAAGAAAATTGAGCACTACGTATTCAGCGTAACATGATAAGCAAGGGACAGAAATTTTATCGTACAATTTAAAAAATCCTAAAACAGGTGTACCATCATTAATCTATCTCACTTCTTAACGTATCACAGCACATAGCAGAAACCAAAGAAAACAGACCAAATAATTTCAACCAACAATCCCCTGATTTCTATGAAACATGCTAACATTTGGACATTTGGTTCTTTCATGAAGATTCCAAAGTTTAAAATTGATTATAATGAAAACAAAATTAAAGTTGCTTAATTGAAAGAACAAAGTATCAGCTGTTAAAGTATTTTTTTTGTCCAGACACTAGGCCTGCTTCTACGAAAAAGTTATGTGTCGCAGAAAAGCCACTGTTAATTACAAACTGCACAAAGAATTTAATTTGTAGCAAATACTGCTGTTTGTTAAGCAATGGTCGAGTAGTACCATACTGGATTTGATAGATCATTATGTGCCTTCTATAATCACCAAGCATTTGTTTTGGGTAGCATACATAGAATATCCAGCAATTTCTGCATGAATCTTTCTAAAACGCAAAATGGAGAAAACCCCATCATAAAAAAGGGAAAAGAATATCACAACCACATGCACAAATCCAGGTACAAATCGATACATAAAATTTTCGCGATTCAACCAACGAAGCAAAAAATATCAGAAAAGCACGAACGTTTCACGGCAAATAGATTTAAATCCAATTTAACATGAGTTTCCAGATAAAATAAAACCCAAACTATAAACCCTACATTTTAAATACCTATATACTAAAGTCATAAGTTTATATAAATTTAAAAAGACGAACTTTAATTCCAATAATATAATTAAAAAGAAAAAAAAAACTAAAAGAAAATTTCAATGAATTAATTCACGACTTATAAATTGTACAAATTTAACTTGCCATATTTATTAGATGAATCGACATAAAAAAACATCCGAACTATTTTAACTCATTTCAATTTAAGATATCAAATTTTATTTGATTAAGATTAAAAATTTGGATATTTGATTATGGTTTCTGAATTTAAATATAGATGACATAAAACTTTAAAACCGATTAACATAAAAAATCATGATAATTTACAGATTAATGTAATGGAAAATTGATTTCAATGGATAATGAAAACATTTTTATGAGCAATGATATTAAAAACTATATAGAATATAATGTAAATTTAAATATAGATGAAGAATTTAAAAATTTGGAGCATGTGCACAGAAATACTATGAAGAATTGTTCTTGGCAGACCCTACCCAAGATCCTAATGAACTACTAGGAGGCATAGGAAGAAAATATGAATCGGTCCCTTCTTAAACCGGTTATGGAAGAAGAGATCAAAGGAGCAGTTTTCTCTATAAACCCAGAAGCAGCTCCGGGGGACGATGGATTTACCGCAAAATTCTACCAATTTTACTGGCAAATCATCAAGTCTGATGTGATTCAAGCAGTGAAAAATTTCTTTGGGGGAGGTAAAATCCTCAAGGAATTTAATTATACACAAATTTGCTTAACTCCAAAGATACCTAATGCTAAATCAATGAATCAGGTGAAGCCAATTAGCCTTAGAACTGTCTTCTACAAAATTATTTCAAAAATTTTGGTTCATCGTCTCCAACCTTTCATAAATTTACTTATTAGTGAAAATCGAGTGCCTTTATTAAAGGAAGACTAATAAGTGATAATATCCTAGTTGCTCATGAATGCATGCACCACCTTAAAACTAAGGAGTGCGGAAGGGAGGAAATGACATTCAAAGTTGACATGAGTAAGGCTTACGATAGAGTGGAGTGGAATTTTGTATGGTACATTATGGAGAAATTGGGATTTTGTTCAAAGTGGATTCGGTGGATGAAGGAATGTGTTTCTTCAATCTCTTATTCTGTTATTGTGGATGGATCACCAACTGGTTTCTTTAAACCAAGTAGAGGACTCCGACAAGGAGATCCTCTTTCACCATACCTATTTCTTATTTGTGCAGAAGGCTTGTCCTATTCGCTCCACAAAGTATAACAGAATAATGTAGTGCAAGGACTCGGATTGAATAACAGATGCCCCTCCATTTCACACCTACTATTTGCAGACGACTCATTATTCTTTTGCAAGCCCACAAAGCTAAACTGTGACAATTTGCTGCGAATCCTAGAACAGTAAAGCAACATGAGTGGACAGAAAACATATTTGAGCAAATCTGCTGTCTTCTTCAGCAAGAACACCCCCCAACAAACTCGGACTGTTTTGGCTAATACATTAGGAGTCCCAAATATTAGCGCTCAGGACAAATATTTGGGGCTGCCATCTATATAGTCAACAGGTCTAAGAACGAAACCTTCTCTTTTATTAAAGATAAGGTAGGAAAGAAATTGGCGCATTGGAAAAGAACATTCTTATCTACTAGTGGAAGGGAGATACTTATAAAGGCAGTAGGATCAGCAATTCCAGTATATACTTTAAGCTGCTTCAAATTACCTGACTCACTACTGGAGGAATTACATAGGATGATGATACAATTTTGGTGGGGACAGAAAACTAATGAAAAGAGAATGCACTGGGCCAGCTGGGATATCATGAGCTGAGACAAGAATCATGGAGGATTAGGCTTCAAAGATCTCAAGGCTTTCAACTTGGCAATGCTAGGCAAATAGGGCTGGCAGCTTCTCACAAATACTCATGACTCATACATTCTTTTACATAATCTATAAAAATAGGTACTTCAGGTACTCATCATTCTTGGAAGCAAAATCAGGTAACAGACCATCATGGGCTTGTCAGAGCCTCTTAGAGGGTAGAAAACTACTAGAGAAAGGAGTAAAA
Organism: Arachis stenosperma; assembly: GCF_014773155.1. Taxonomy (NCBI): domain Eukaryota; kingdom Viridiplantae; phylum Streptophyta; class Magnoliopsida; order Fabales; family Fabaceae; genus Arachis; species Arachis stenosperma. The sequence goes on along the minus strand of NC_080380.1, from coordinate 141,016,039 downwards.
TGGAGCATAATAGCACAAAGTTCAGTTAAGATTAAGCAAGTCCCCTGGTTTGGAGACCAGGCTCCATTCAGAATCCCAAATGGTGAATGCAATGATGATAATATCACCTGGGTGCGACAACTCATTACAGAGAATGGAGACTGGAACCCCCAACTGCTCAGCCGCAACTTTAGTACTGAAATAGCTCAGCAAATCCAGCAAATTCCTATCATACAATGAAATGGACACTTCACACTTCTGGTGCTTACTCAGTCAACTCTGGATACAATGTGGCATACCAATTTTTTCGTTCCCCTGTGGATAACCTCCATGAATGCCTTCAAGAAAAGACCCTGTAGCAGAGTATTTGGAAAGTTCAGTGTCAACCAAAGATCAAAAGATTTGTTTGGAAGCTAATACATGATGGGTTACCAGTAATGCATAATTTGAATAGAAGAATACCTCACATGTCCGATCTGTCAGCCCTCCAGAAACCGCTCCGCACTACAGTATTCTGCTTCGCAGTGATGAACGCATGGAATAGCTCCGATTTAGCGAGCATAATACCTAGAGATCCAACAATGGCAACATGGAATTGGTGGAAACAAGCTGTGGGTATGTTGAAGAACCAACCGAATTTTAAAGAAAAATGTTCAAAAATGGCTTACCTACTGGGGCAATCATGGCTAGCTAAGAATGGCTTTATTGTTGAGAAAAGGAGAATATGCACTGACGAAATTCTGTCTCAAGCTTCTCAAGCAGCAGAGGAATTCAGAAGGCTTCAGAGAGCTCGTCTCAATGGAGCAGGTTGAAGAAGAACTGTGAGCTATTTCTCTTTCCACTCAACAACAGCCTGCTTTTTCCTTTTTTGCTTCTCATTTCTTCTTGCTTCTATTTTCCTTACTTCAAGCTTCTGAAAGCTTCTTCTTAGTTTACTACTCATTTTTTGTCTTTTGGAAAATCCCAACACAGATGTATTGATTTATATTTGTTTTCTTTTTTAATGCAATAAAATACCATGTCTTTGATTTAAAAAAAAAAGAATTTAAAAACAACTATATATTTTGCTTAGAAAATTATATATTTTATTATATAAACCCTGTCCCGTAAACCATATACTATAAACACTGACACCAAAAATATACTATAAACACTAAACCCTATGATGCACGGACACGGGACACGCCGATACGTGAATTTTTAAAATCTTATAAGACACGAGAACACGCATATATATAAAATATAAAGTATTTTTTAGATAAATTGTAATGACATTTTGATATTTTATTGATATTAAAATATAAATTAATTTTTTTAATTATTTTTAATGTCTTATTTTAATTATATCAAATATTTAAAATATTTTTTATTTTAATAAATAATAATATATACTATATTTAAATTTATTTCAAGAATATATGTTAAGAATAAGACTGGACTCGCTGGCACGTTATGGTATTTAGGTGTGTCCAAGTATGTCCGAAGAAGAATTTTTTATTTTTTATTAAGACATCGTTGGACACAGCAGACACGCGTGTCAGACAAGTGTCGGTGAGTGTCGTGTTCGAAATGTGTCCGACACACGCATACGACAACTCAGCAAAGTGTCCGTGCTTCATAGACTAAACCCTACATCCTAACCCCGTAAAAACAAACCCCCAAGCCCTCACCAATAAAAACCAACCCTAATCACAAGCTATAAACCCTACACACTAAACCTTGATTTAAAATCTAAATACTAACCCGTAGACCCTAAAACCTAAACAAAAAACCATAAACAATAAACCTTAAACCCTAAACCAAAAAACTCAAAAACCATAATCCCAAACCATGAAATCCTAAATGTAAATTCTAAATATAAAACTCGCAATTCAAAAACCACAAACCCATAAATAATAAACGATAAAACATAAATCCAAAACCCCTAAATCAAAAACCATATGACTAAATTCCTAAAATCCAAGACACTAAACCATAAAACCCAAAACTATAAAACCATAAATCCAGTTCTATAAAACCTAAACCATACACACAAACCCTAAATCTTAAATACCTAAATACTAAAGTAATAAGTTAATACAATTTAAAATAGATAAACTTTAATTCTAATTATATAATTAAAAGGAAAAAAAACAAAAAGAAAATTATAATGAAATAATTCACCATTTATAAGTTATATATATTTTATTTGCCATATTTATTAAATGAATCAACATAAAAAAACGTCCGAATTATTATAATTTATTCAAATTTAAGCAATTGAATTTTATTTGATTAATATTTAAAAGTTGTATATGGTTTAGATTTTTATTCTATCTTTGAATATAGATGACATAAAAATTTAAAATCGATTAACATAAAAAATATGATAATTAAGCGATTAACGTAATGTAAAATTGATTTATATGGATAACAAAAACATTTTTATGAACACTGATATTAAAACATATATAGAATATAATTTATATTTAAATAAAGATGAAGAATTTAAAAATAACTATCCAATATGATATAATAATAACAAAAACTTTATATTATCAATGCTTAATTTAAGCTAATTTGCTTAGAAAATTATTGAAAGATAATTATATATTTTAATATATAAACTCTAGACCGTAAATTCTAAACTATAAACACTAAGTCCTAAACCCTAACTCGAGAAAAACGAAACTCCAAACCCTCACCAATAAAAACTAATTCTAATTCCAAAACTCTAAAACCTAAACAGTGAAATCTAAACACTTAAGTCCTGAACATTAAACATAAACCCTAACCCGTAGCTCCTAAAACCTAAACAAAAATACCTACACACTAAACCCTAAAACTTAAACTCTAAATCCCTACCCCTAAATCCTAAACATAAATCCTAAGCCCGAAAACGCAAAAACGCAAAAACCACAATCCTAAACCATAAAATCCTAAACCCTAACTATCAAAACCTCAAACCAAAAAACCATAAACCCATAAATAATAAACGATAAAACATACTTCTAAATCAAAAACCACATGACTAAAACCCAAAAACACTAAATCGTAAAATCTAAAACTCTGAACTCTAAACCATGAAACCCAAAACTATAAAACCATAAACCCAACCCCTAAACTCTAAAACCTAAATCTTAAATACCTAAATACTAAAGTAATATATAGAGTGTTTAGGTTTAATTTAAATTCGAATCTGATATGTTGCTAAATTTGCTTAGTAAATAAAAGTTAAGATAGAAGCAGTGATTAAGGATTATAAGCATATAAGTGTTTAAATTCAATACAATATAATTTACATGGCACAAATTTAAACTTCATTGAATGAACCTGTTTCTTTTGCACACGATGTGATGACATTTACAATTAATAGAAGCAAATTAATTTGTATAGATAAGTGAAGAACCAAAGCAATGCTAGTTAATAAAAGTAATTGAAAAAAACATAGATGTATTTATATATTAAAATATAATTTAACTATAGATCATACCAAAAATGAAGAATTCAACCAATACTAATTCTATACATAGTTTATTGGAAAAAAAAGGCGGAAGAACAGTTCCATCACAATGAAAAAATTTGTTAGGAGAAATGATTATATTTTCGATGGTCCAACTCTTTTCTCAGTCAAACATTTCTATCTACTATACTATTATAGCATGACTTCTTCCTAAAATCTCTCACCCACTAAAGGGAACAGAAAGAGAACAAAAAGAAGAGAAAGTAGCACAATGAATTGAAAAACAAAGAAACTAAGTTTATAACGTTGGCTATAACCTAGTAACTGTCGATGACTATTTTTGGTATACAATAGAGTAGTTATTTGCTGGAATATTAGGATTCAACAATATAGTCAAGAGATATGATTATTTTAGAAATGTATATCACCACCCACTCCCATAGACTTGCCTACTCTCCTTAACTCACCTACTCACTTTGCCTAAGCTTATTTATACTTTCTCAATTTTGTGAAGGGGAAAAAGATCTAAATCAAGTAAATTGCAATAAAGTTATAGCACAATAACATAGTGATAGACAACTAACAGGAGCAAACAATAAACTAATTAAGATCATTTATAACTAAACTACTTTATGAAATTGTACTTCATAGCTTTTAGGGTTTAGCTTTTAGTTAACAGCTCTGGCAAAACCTAAGATGCAATTTTAATCAATTGTTATTGATTAGATCAAATGTTATCCTCATCAATTATCAAGTAAAAGAACACTTGCCCACAGCAAAGACGACCAATTAAGAGAATTCATAACACAATAAAAATTGAAACTCTACAGGGAAAAACCCTAAACCCTAAATTTACGAAGTCACTTTTGTTGTTTTCTTCAATCATCCAAATTTAAAATAAATGGATACATTCTCTAAACCAAAGAAAATATTTAAAAAGCATAATTTCAACATAATAATCACATTTAATTTTCATTAGCTCCACGATAGCTTAAAGGAAATCTATTATAATCTTATTGGCCTATTTCAAAAAAAAGAGAAAAACCAAGACCTCCTAAAACAAAACTTGATAAATAGTGAACTAACTCACCAGCAATGTCCAACAAACCTAAATTCATAGTGCTCTCATCCACAATAAGCATTTACCAAGGTCTTACAATAGATAATCCTACTTGTGATTATGATTATAATTTATAAATATAAAAGGCTCCTATAACATTATAGTCTCTGTTAGAATTGAAATTCAATGCGTAGTTATTTCCAATTTCCTTACACAAAATGCTATTACTATAAAGAAAGTAGCTAAATTTTCCTTTCAAAAAAACCTCACTTTCATGAACTGTGTTTTGAATTCCAAAATATTCTTCATCTTCTTGTTCTTTTTAAATCAAGAACCAAAAGTAGAAACAGTAACCATTATGTAGAAGAATACATACCGCAAGAACACCAAATAGTTTTATAAGAAACGAACCAGCTCTGGGAATTTCCCATTTGAAGCTAACTCTCTATCAGACTACCATGGCACAAAACCTCACAATAAATTTCCAAAAGAAAAAGAATGAAATGGGAATTGATACCTTCTCAGCAAGAAGCCTAATATCATAAACAATGCCATACAAAGCATCCACATATCAATAAATTCAATGAGATAAAAATTTGAATAAAGAAATGAAGGAAAGAATAAGGAAGGGTTACTTCGCGACTTTTCCTAGGCGGGTGTAGGCTTCGAGCACATTGGATTGAGGGAAGCTATGGAGGCAGCAGAAGAGTCGAGGATTATAGAGTGCGTGACTCGCAGGATTTTGGATCTCTCTGAAACACAAAACAGAGAAAACCCATCATAAAAAGGGAAGGAATACCACAGCCACTTGCAACAATCCAGGCGCAAATTAAGACGAAAATTTTCGCATTTCAACCAAAGAAGCAAAAACAGATCGAAAAAACACGAAAGATTCACATCAAATAGACAAAATAAAATATTCACACAACTGCAAACACAGCATAACACAATACCCAATCCATTTTATATATGTATAATGAGTGAATTCCCCTTAGTGGACATGAAATGGAAGGCAGTATGTTACCTTTCTTGGCTTTACCACCGGACTTGGGGGAGCCATGGAAATGACATTGAAGCGTCTTCTATGTGGGGGAAAAGGAGTTGAAAGAGGGCTTTTGATTTTAGTGAACGGGAGGCGGGAACAGAACAGAAGAAGAAGAAGAGTGTGACGGGGAGGTGAAGACTGTTGAAGCCATTGACAGAGTCGAAGATGGTAGAGAGTCACAATCACCTATCACCCAAAAGATGCCACCAGCAACACCCATACTACAGTTTTGTATTTGAGATTGAAAATTGTTAGACCATCTCCATAACTTTACATTAGTTTTTCATTGTAAACAGTAAATAAGGAACTCAAAGGATCTATCTTCTTTATTAGCATCGTATTGCGATTTCACTTAATTAATTAAAGTAACTAAAATGAATATAAATATAAAATTATTTTTTTATAATAATATTTTTAAATTTATAAATTTAAAAATAATTTATTATTAAAAAATATTAATATTAAAAAATTATATATAAAAATAATACACAATATATAATTTAAAATTATACTAATTTATAAAATTATTTCATATAAAAAAATATAATTAAATTATTTTATAAAGTGTAAAAATTAAATTTGTTTTATGTAAATAAATTTAATTAAATATAATTTAATATAACATTAAAATAATATTTAATGTTAAATTAATATAATTATTTATATTAATTATTATTTAAATAATAAATATAAATAATTAATATAAATTATTAATTAAATAAAGATATAATTATTTAATATAATTAATTATTATAATTATTAATAAATTAAACATGATTAAGTTATTTACTTTTTTAATAGATAATTAAATTATTTAATAAATTATTATTTAAATAATTAATATAAATTATTAATTAAGTATAGATAAAATTAATTATTATAATTATTAATAAATTAATTATAATTTAATTATTTAATTAAATATAATTTTATATAAATATTTTTTTATAATAACTTACCATGTGAGAAATTATTATTGGAGGGAGAAAGTCCTTGTTCAGGGGACTCACTCGTGCCTTTTTCCTCTTGGATAGTGTGTGGAAACTCTTGTCTCACTCGTGCCTCTTTTCTCTTGGATAGTGTGCGGAACTCTTGTCTCTTCTTCTTCTTTTCCAGTAGTTGGACCCTGCATATGTTAGAAAGAGGGTTTCAACTTTTGGCCCATTAGAAGTGCTCTTACATATAAGGAGTTGGTGGTAAGTTAAGACTGAGCTTGTAAAGGCTAGGAATTATATTTTATTTTTCTCTTGTTTTAAAATAATTAAAAATAATTATTTTAATATCTTTAAAAAATTTAATTTTAATTTTTTTATTTATAAATCATACTAAAAAATATTATTTTTAAATTAATTTTTATACTCCTCAAATTTAATATGTGAAATGTCAAAAACACAAAAAATCTGTTAGTAATATATTATTGGCAAGGTTTATTCTATCAGATAAATACACGGTAAACATTTTATTATTAGATTTCCAACGATAATTTCGATGCTACTCAATATTTTTTATAGTGCTAGTTAATTATACTACTAGTTAGTTTCCTAGATTTTTTCTACAAAAAATAGAAACCACAATTAGGGATGAATGTGGATCGGGTATGACCAAAATCTTGATCTGATCAGTATTAAAATTATTGGATTAGATCCAATATCAGCATTTTTTATTTTAGATCCGATTTGATCAGCACATTTTCAGATTGGATATCAGATATATTTGTAAAATATAAAAATATTTTAAAAAATTTACTTTTATTAAAAAATAATAAAATTATTTTCTACTCTTTTAAATATGTTTATTTCTAAAATATTATTAAATATACTTATCTTAAATAATACAACATATATGATAATTATTAGTTGAAAATATAAAAATATATTTATTTATTTATTTTTTACGGATCTATAAATATGTGGATAGCTACATAAAATTCATAATCTGATTCTATTAATGTGTGGATCGAATCAAATTATATTAACTAGCGGCTCAATAGGCACGATTGTGGCTGTTCAGCCGCTTTTCTATTATTTTTATGAAATTGATTTTTTTATATTTATATTTTTAGATTTTAAATTTAATAAAATTATTTAGATATTAAAAATAAAAAATTTAAAAACAAAAATATTTTTTGAAATTATTTAAATTTTAGAATATATAAGATTTATAAATTTAAATTAAATAACAAATTAAAAATTTTATTATGTTATTATTATGTGTAAAAAAAATTAAAATAAAGATTAAAAAATATTATTTGTTTTCAAAGGTAAGTTAAATTTTATTTCTTTAAAAAAGAAACAAGTGTCCAAAGAGGGACAAACAGAAAGCAATTGGGAATTCCCCCTGTAGATGACACAACAAACACATATGGCTAAGGAGAAAGGGAACGAAACATGAGGATATGTGCTGAATCCTTAGTTTCATCTTATTGGTACCGCATCACTGCATCAATTATCTTCTTTATTGTAGTCTTCTTTCCTTCAAACACTTTTTTATTCCGAGCTTTCCAAAATTTCCAGCAGACAATCACAACTTGAGCAAGTGTCTCGACGCCGCCCAGGTTTTTGGAGGTGACCCGCAGCCACCACGACACGAAATCAGGAGACCCATTTCGAGCAACAGTCGTAGCAGGAAAAAGGGTGTTCCAGGTCGCTATGGCAGGGCCACAGTGAAGGAGGCAGTGGGTGATTGTTTCATCTTCCACTTTGCATCTTAGGCAAAGGGGCAAGGTGATTGAAAATCTGCGGTGGATGACATGCATCACAGGTAACCTTTCATGAGTAGCCTTCCATAGAAATATCTGAAGCTTAGTTTGAATCTTTAATCCCCAAATCTGCTTCCAAATTACCTGATTTTGCAACAAAAGAGAAAGTTGTGCTGTTGGAACATGAAAGAAATTGTAGGCTATCGTGTACCCAGTAGAGACATCATATTATTTTCTTTTGTTCCAGATCCACCGGAGCTTGTCAACACCATCGGCATTCAACGGAGTGGAGAGGATACGGGTTGCTGTCTCCGAAGAAAAAATTTATTCTATCAGCTCTTGCTTCCATTGCCGATCCACTGTAAGTAAATCCTTGACCCAGTAGACTCTTGTATCTGTGTTGTTGCTGCAATTAGGAATAAATGGGTTAGGGGAGGTAACCAAGGGTCATACCATATACGGACATTAGAACCCAAACCTATGCTCTAGGTAATACCTTTTTCCACAACTTTTCTTCCTTCTAGCAGACTTTGCCAACCCCAAGAAGCCTGTGGTCCTTTATTAACTGTGAGTGTAGTTGTATAACGAAAATATTTTTCTTTTAGCATTCTGGACAGCAGAGAATTTGGGTTGATGGTGACTCTCCAAAATTGCTTTTCAAGAAGTGCCATATTATGTGCTCTTAGGTCTTTAAAACACAGTCCTCCTTCTTTCTTAGGCCCCGACATCATATCCCAGCTAACCCAAGCCATCTTGCGCTCTGAACCCTTTTGACTCCACTAGAATTGCATCAAGATCCGATGAATCTCCTCCGATAGTGAATCTGGTAATCAGAAGCAAGATAGAGTATACACCGGAATCGCTTCACCAACTGCTTTAATGAGTACATGCCTTCCACCTGCTGAAAGGAGATTTCTTTTCCACGCTTGGACCCGTTTCTGAATTCTATCTTTAATGGCTCCAAAAGTCGCTCTCTTCGATCGTTGAACCACTGATGGCAGTCTTAAGTATTTATCATGGGTACCCACATGTCTAATATTAAGAGAAGTTGCCAATTCTTGATGAGTATTAGTAGGAGTATTATAACTGAAGAAAATAGCAGACTTATCGAGATTGACTTTTTGACTACTGGTTATTTTATAGTCATAGAGAAGAGCCAAAATATTAGAACATGTCTCCTCTGAAGCTTTACAAAAAAGGATAGAATCGTCGGAAATAGTAGGTGATTAAAAAATATTATTTACAAATGAATTATTTATAAATGTTATTAGGTATATTTATTTATTTTTAATAGTATTTAATTTGAATCAGAGAAAAAAATAATATTCAAAGTATTCTTTATTTTTATGTATAATTCTAATTGATAAAAAATATTTTTTTAAGTTTATTATTCAATTTTAAAATTATCTTTAATTTTATTATTATTTTAAAATTATTAATTTATATTTTTTATTGTCTCAACGCCATTGTGATATTGTATGGTTCTCCATTTTTGTCTTTTTTTCTTCCATCTTCTCTTCATCTGATGGTTATTAACTATCACCAAGTATTATTATTACAATTTTTAATTTTGTCTATCAATTTGCTTTATAACAAACTATTCTGTTAACTTTTTTTAGTTGTTGAAGTTTTGTTAAAAGAATTATTTTTGTGACTTTTGAATATCTAAATGTATAAAAATTATAATTTTTTTCTTGATGTGTGTGTTAGTTGTCTTATTTTATTCTATTAAGAAGAAATTTAAGATAAAAAATATTCAAAATTTTTGCTATATTATCAAAAGTTAATGTCAATAATTCTAAAAAGTATCAAAATATATTATTTTTAACGAAATAATAAAAAAAATAAAAATACATCATTGTAAGTTTTTTAATTAATAATTATAAATTGAAGTCGCAGTTTAATATAGTACTTTGGACAAAAGGCAATCATTGTTATCTGCATTATATAAGTTTTATGTTTATTTCATTATGCACATTAATTAAAGTGTACTTTATTATTTGGGTTAAGTATGATTTTGGTCCCTAACGTAGGGGCCAAAAATCGATTTCGTCCCTCGGCTTTTTTTCGCTTCAAAAAGGTCCCTGATGTTCCGGTTTGTTTTAAAATCGTCCCTCGGACGATTTTGCCCCTGTGGTCGTTAGGTTTAGATATGACCGTTTTAACGGAAATGGGAAACATTAATTAATATAAATAAATAATAATAGAAGGATTAAATCAAGAAGGTGAACGAATCTGAAGTGCAGGGGAGGGAGGAGTAACGACGGGAGAAGCTGCTGAAGGTGGACGGCTAGGGTTCAAGAGACAGTGGCGTGGATGGCTTCCCAGAGCTCAAGAACCTCACGTTTTCGTTCAGATGCAAAGGAGTTTCTTTGTGGCCATGGTGAGAGGCCGATTTTGCGAACTTCATCGACGAAGGATAACCCTGGACGAAGATTCTGGGGTTGTGTATACTATAAGGTAAAGTGTTCTTCCTATTTTGGTATTGTGGGTCTGAGAATTTGGGATTTCTTCATATGTTTCTATGGCTCCTATTAGGTTCAGGATGGGTGTGATTTCTTCAGATGGGCAGATCCGAAACCTGGTGGTGTTCACGAAGAGGTTGAAGTTGCAAGAAATAGGAGGAAGATAACGAAGTTGAAGGCAAGATTGAAGGAGATGGAGACGAAGCTTTGGGTTGTGGCTGCTCTATGTATTGCTGGGTGGGTGGGATTTTTGTTCTTATTCCTGCAGAATTATTTCAAGTTAAAGCACCCAAATGGAATGCACTTAGGTTATAGATGATTTGGTAGGGAATGTTATGAGGTTTACTGTGTTGTGTGGGTAGAGTTTGAGAGTATTCTGTGATGTTACAATGGTTTGAATTAATGAAACTGTTTGATTTAATGAAACTATCTGAATTAATGAAGGAAAGTGTTGTTCACTGTTGCCCAAATTGTCACCTTCTTGAAGGGTGGAGTTGTGTTATTTTGTAATGTAAAAATAGTTTATGAGCAAAGAAGAAAAGCATTCAATACAAGATCTGAAATTTGGATAATTAGTAATGGAATATTTCATTTGATGAGTAGTTAAAACATACAAAAATATTTTGTGGTTGCCTTCACATGCCTAGTACCAAAAAACAGAGAAGCAACACTTCAAGTTATCTCAAGAACTTAATGCCAAAATACAGTTCTCAAACCAAAAAACAGAGGAGCAATACTTCAAGTCTCCTCAGGAACTTAATAACAGAATTACAGTTCTCAAACCAAAAAACAGAGAAGCAATAAACTTCAAGTTTCCTCAGGAACTTAATAACAGAATTACAGTTCTCAAACCAAAAAACAGAGAAGCAACAGTTCAAGTTTCCTCAAGAACTTAATTCCAAAACACAGTTCTCAAACCAAAAAACAGAGAAGCAACATTTCAAGTGTCCTAAGGCACTTAATACCAAAATAAAGTAGCAAGACTAAAAACACTGCTTGCAAGTCATCAATACAAAAGTCACAAAATATTCCACACTCAAATTCTAAATATTTCCCCACTGAGATGGGGGTAACTTGGCCATCAACCTCAACTTCTGCAGGGGTAGATGAGGTGCACTGCATTGAATGACAGAAAAGGGCCTCTTCCTGACAGGTGGCTGGCTAGGAGGCTGTTTGTTGCTGGTGGAGGTTGCAGCAGATGCAGGGTTATTGTTGGGCTGGGCCACGGTGTTGGGCTTAGTGGATGCTTTCTTGGGCTTGGTGGAAGCTTTCTTGGGCTTAGGTGCTTCTGTGGTGGGCCGGGCTTCACGTTTCTTGGGCCTTGTGGGGGTTTTCCTGGTATGAGATGCAGGAAAATTGGGTGGTGATAGTGTAGTATTCCTGTTTCTCTCTCCCAAAACTGTCTGACCAGGTGCCAGCTTAGGTGCATTCTTGTTGGCTCTTTTGGTTGAAGTTTGGGCCTACAATGAAAATGTAAAGCATAGAGAAAGTTACACACATATCATATAGCAGTTAAAGTATATAGATGGCTTAAATAATGGTAGTTGAACCCTAGAATAGCATGTCACAACCCCTCTTACCCTCTTCTTAGGCTGCTTGCAGCCGCTCTTCTTGTGACCAACTCCATCACAATTTGAGCATCTTTGGACTTCTCCCCTCCGTGACACATGAGTCTGGCTTCTGTTGTCTTCATCTGCAGCCCCTCTTTTCCTCTTCTTCACCGGTCTGTGGCTTGGCCTCCTGTATGGAGGTGGGATGATGTCATCATATTGAGTCCTCTCCCATAGCTCCGGGCCGTTTACAGGGTGTATCACCTCCTGGTAGCACCTGATGTAGGCTTCTTTCTTGTAGCAGTCATCCACGTATGACTCCAAATTAAGGCCTTTGAAGGTGATGCAGCTGATGGCATGAGGACAAGGAATCCCACTCATTTGCCATTTCCTGCAAGAACATTCACCAGCAGCAAGATCCACAACATACTTATCTAGACCACACATTACCTCGTAGTTGCTAGCAGATGACCAATAAGGCCTCCAGTCCCTAGCTAAGCTTGCCCGTTTTTCTAATTTCTTCCTAATAATTGGCATAATGTTTCCTGGATAATTAAGAACCCTTTCCCTATTTGCAGCCCATCTAGTCATCATATAAACCCTAATGTCCTCTAACATGCTCACAATTGGTTTCTCTCTTGCTTCTACTAACACAGCATTGAAACTCTCACTCATATTATTAACAAGACTATCACATTTAGATAGGAAGGTAAACCTGGATCTTGACCAGAACCTTGGTGGAATGCTATTGAGATGTCTAAATGCTCCCTCATTCAGAACTCGCAAATTTTTCATCTCCTTCTCCCAGCTCTGCCAATGACTTGCTTTAGCACACCTCCACATCTTGTTCTTTAGCTCTAAACCAGGAAACTTCTTCCTGAAGTTGCTATAGAGATGCCTAACACAGAACCTGTTATCCACCCCTGGAATGACCTCTTCAAACGCCGGCAATAAGCCCTGTTTTCAAGAAGGTAAGATTTCAAATTGTTAGTTCATTTATAAATGTATTCAAGGGCAACAAGCATAGACTTATATATGGTGAGTTACCTTTTGCTGATCAGACATAAATGTGCACTTTGCAAGATTGTGTGGGCCTAAGTCATCGGACAGGTGACGCAGAAACCATACCCAGGAGTCCTTAGTCTCCGCCTCAACAACCGCATATGCAATTGGAAGAATCTGGTCATTTGGGTCTCTTCCGACTGCAGTTAACAGTTGACCACCTTGAGGGGTTTTCAAGAAGCAACCGTCCAGCCCAATGAACCTTCTGCAGTGTTGAAAACTTTTCTTGCAAGCATCAAAGCATACATACATTCTTTGGAAAACACAATAGTTCATAAGTTCTGCGTTCTGTCGCTCTTGAGCAAAATCTGGTGATCGAATTACCTTCAGAATCACTGTGGAACCTGGGTTTGTTCTTAGGAGTTCATGGCAGTAGTCGTTTATTCGCTTGTACTGCTCCCTAAAGGCGCCCTGTATCTCATTCAAAGCCTCCTGTTTTGAATTAGCTGCCATTGTCTTTGTAAGGGTCAGGTTCCATTTTTTGTGAGCCTTTGCAACCAGCTCCTTCACCTTGATCTTAGGATTGGATTCAACTTTCTTCTTAAACTGGCGACCCAACCATTTGCTGTGCATAATCCCAACCCGGTGTGTCTGCATGCAAGAATGTTGAAGATTCATGCTTCTTAGTTGCCAAGTAGACTCCTCACCGACCCTGTGTGCATATAACCAAAAGGGGCAACCTTCCTGACAAACAGCTCGGACCCTCACCAAGTCGCACTTCTTGAATTTAATGTTCCTAGCTGTGTTGACTGCATAGGCCGCCACTGTATCCTTGAACTCTTGCCGAGATTCATACAATGTCCCCACCTTCCATTGGTACTTTCCCATGTCCTTTTGTGTCTTGTGCACTGGAAACCTCTGCCCCCCCTCCTCAGCATCATACTCCCCATCGTCAGCACCCATCTCTGCTCCTCCAATGACATGGTCCTGCTCCAGTTCATCACTGTCAACTGCATCCTCATCATCCAAGTCACTTGTGACAACCTTTTTGCCCTTCTCCACATTACAGTCCTTTGGCACAGCATTATCTTCACTGAATCCACTTTCATAGTGGTACACTTCATCACTGTCAGTGAAGTGGATGTCTTCCACACTGTTTTCCTCTTCATTAGATGGCAAGTATGTTGGGTCATCACTGTCTTCACCACTGCTAACATCATCACTAACCGCCTCACGTCCCTCTTGGCCTAATTCCACTCCAGCATCCTTATTCTCGCATTCTTGTTCACCAGCAACCCTAGCTCCATCACTGTTATCTACATTGCCTTCGAACACCACTATATCCATACAACCACCCAAGGGTTTCTCACTCTGGCCCCCTACCTTCTCTCCCCCCACGTCCAGAAAACCCACCTCTGGAAATCCCTCCGCATCCTCAACCTCATGCACCACAAACAGATCAACAAAGCCTCTCCTCCCTGCTATGGTAGACATTTCAATTGCCTCTGTGTCACCTACCAACAGCTTCGAGTGACGCTCAAAATCCTCCTCAGTCGGGTCTTTGTACCATAACGCAGAAATGTTGGATTTCATATATCCAAGCTGTCTCAGTTCCTCGTATGCCTCAAACACACTCCACCGATCCCCGTCAATGTCCTCCACAACTGTACATTGACCCTTCAGGTACTTGAGCACACCATTTTCATATCCAAATAACCCTCCATGGTGCACCCGCATGTTGAAGAGCGCCATCTCCTTCCCGAAAAACCCTATTAATCAACACATGGACTTAGTCAACCAAATATGAACAACAACAACTACAATCAATTCAAACCCTATTAAGAATCGAGACATTATATTCACATAATGCTTACCCAGGAAGTTTTCCGGCAACCTCTCTGAAGCTACCAACGCCGGACGTCGCAGGAAGGCCTTCCAAGGGTTTCGCACAATCGTTTCACACAAACGTTACACTCTGGCTACTCTCAGGCAATGCGTGGCTTGGGAAAGGAAAATTTTCTTTCGCGGGAAGTAATACCAACCATCAAGGGCATTTTCGTATTAAAAATTTATTTTTGGTGGCAAAGGATGATTTTAAAACAAACCGGAACATCAGGGACCTTTTTGAAGCGAAAAAAAGCCGAGGGACGATATCGATTTTTGGCCCCAACGTTAGGGACCAAAATCATACTTAACCCTTATTATTTTGTTTTACATGTTTTGAAATAATATCATCGAATTATAAAGGTGCGATGAATTTATCATTTGAATATTATCGCTAAAAAATAGTTACTTAAAGTGAAACGCTATATAAAGACTAAAGAGAAACAGAAAAATTTGGTAATTAGTTAGAAAATTTCATCTCGCTTGGGTCACCAATTTTGGCGAGGTTAACAAATCCACTATGGTGAAAGTAGCCATAAACCCACCTTGGTTGGCCAAACCAATGATGTACCTCTTACTCTCAAAGAGTCTAGAGGAAAATAAGCACACAGCGTATTTCATATTCAAAAATAAACTTCAACTCTATTTCATAAATAAAAGGTACATGAGTTTTTTATACTAGTGGGAGAAGGAAAAGCCTTCATAACTAGACGATATGGGACTAATACATAACACAAAATTCACTATCCTAAACAATATGGGACTTGTATTCCCTTATTCCAATTAACTAATATAATTAACCTACTAACTCTACTTGCTCCTGCGTCATTCTCCCTGGGTTGAAAGAACTCTTGTGTGAAAAGACTTGTGACAGATGATTGATCTCATTGATGAATCCACACCAAAAGATTGATCGACCTCATTGATGAATCTACGCCAAAAGATCTTATTGGTGACTCCACACCAAAGACCCGCACTTACAAATCAGATAAAATTTTACAAGACCCGTGGCAGCAGACGATCTCATTGACGAATTCACAGCAAAAGATCCCATTAGCGAATCCACGCCAAAAACCTGCACCACAAATCAAATAAAATTCTACTAAAGTAAGGTGAATAGGTGAAGGCTACGAGGACCGACCTTGTTCTGATACCAAACTGACGCCGGGACGTCGCTTGGGTCACCAATCTTGGCGAGGTTAACAACCCCACCATGGTGAAAGTAGCCATAAGCCACCTTGGTTGGCCAAGTCAAGGATGCACCTCTTACTCTCAAAGAGTCTAGAGAAAAATAAGCACACAACTTATTTCATATTCAAAAATAAACTTCAACTCTATTTCATAAATAAAAGGCACATGAGTTATTTATACTAGTGGGAGAAGGAAAAGCCTTCATAACTGAACGATGTGGGACTAATACATAACACAAAGTTCACTATCTTAAATAATATGAGATTTGTATTCCCTTATTACAATTAACTTTCATAATTAACCTCCAAACTCAATTTTGTTATGAAATTTTTTTTAGGTAAAAATATTTTTAACTTCCTATATAATAAGTATCATTTAAATTATCTAATGCTTTATCCTAAAAATTAAAATTAATTTTTGTTACTTTTTTTTGTTTTCTAAATTATCCTATATATTATCAACTTATTTCTGTTATTTATGCAATAATTTTTCTCTTTTAGTAGTTATTTATTAATAAATGTTACATTACCCAAATTCAAATTTATTCTCTTAAATCACTTTTTAATCATATGGTTTGAATCGTTTGAACAGGAGTTCTAAAGTTTTCAAAGTAAAAGAAAAAATACAATAAAATAAAATAATTTAGAAAATCAAAGTTATATAAAAAACTAATAAATTAAAACTTATATGCCCATGAGATAGAAAAAAAATAATAATGAAGATTAAACTAATAAAAATATATATTCAGATATTTATTGGATTGTCAAATTATTTAAAAAATCAAAATTAATTAACAAAGTTCTTATCTTGTCACATTTTAATGCTATATGGAGTTTGTTTACTCTATCATTAGTATGTGCATATTTTTTATGTCTTTTGTATGACAAATACAATGCTTTAAGTATAAAGAAATCTTTGCACAACTTGAGTATAGAGAGCAAAACATGTTCGACAAGTGTGACACATGAATAAAAATAGCTAATGTAAAGAATGAATCATAGTACGTTTGAATTTAAAATGACAATGATATATAGGGAGAGGTTTTATCAACACTCTCATGACAATAGATAAGAAAAATATAAGAGATGAGGCTAATGTGTAGTAGATGATCCCAAGAGTTGAAAACAAAATTATAAGCGACTATATAGCAGATTTTGTACTATTTCCACTTTTGGTCAAGAATAAAAAAGATAGAACATGGCAAGTAATTAAAGAGTATGAAATTAAAAAAATGTTGTAGGTGATATACATTGATTTATTTAAATTTTTAGGAGTTTGAAGTGCATATTTTTAAGTTTTGAATTATTGATAGAAAGTATAACAAATTAAAGATTAGTGTCGATAGTCATTTTATTATTCTAAATGAATTGTTTATAAAATTCTCAATAAATATTATTTGGCCTTACGAAACTGAATTTTAAATAGAGGTTGAGAAATAAAAAAAAAATAGAACACATAAATTGCTAAAATATGTAAATATTTTTTGAAAATTGATTCAAGTATTTGAATATAATTCAAATTCTTTGAATCTATTCGGTGGAGCATGAAATTAGTTTACCGGCCTCACGGTGGGCGCCAATTGTTCTTGTAGAGGTTGGCCGGTGTATAGCTCGTCCATCAGTGAATACTTGTAAGCTCTCCGTCAAGATTAGTTATACGTCAGCGAGGAGAGAATAAGGGGGTGGGTATCTACAAAAGAGACTCTGACGCTCAAGTCAGTAAGTGCTTAAGAGGTATATAATAATTCTATGAATATAGAATGTTAGACGTGAAATAGAACTTATCACGTGTGTATCCTTATAATAATTCTATGAATATAGAATGTAAGACATGAAAATAGAACTTATCATGGGTTGTGTTTATAATAATTCTATGAATATAGAATGTAAGACATGAAATAGAAGTTATCATGGTCGTCTCTATAGAGATATAGAAATTGGTGCCTTTTATAAGCATAAAATTGATAATGATATTCATGTTATGACTGTTTGGTCATTAAGATGGAAATGATGGTCATTAAGTCGGTAATGAAAGTGTCGGTTACAAGCAAAGAATGAATGATAGTTAACGCTGAGTTATAACTCATAAGACATAATAAAGACCGAGTTATAAGGTGATGAATCAGCATTAAAAATAATAAAATTTTATTTTTTATTTATACTTTTTTTTCAAATGAAAACACCGATCCTTCTGTGCGAAAATAAATCAAAATGGTTTAAGTAATTTTAAGTCTCTAAGATATGAAAATAAGTAACTATTTTTGTGTCTTGTAAGTAGCTTTGTTTACAAAAATAGGACATCAAACCATAAACATAAAGATATAAAATTGTGTTTAACAGCATAGACATTAATATTGTATTTTGTGATATCAAATTTGTGTATTTTATTTTTTTATTGTCATTATTTATAATTATATTTTTTTATTATTTTATTTTTATTTTAAATTTTGTGTAAAAAATATAATAAATTAAATTTTTTATTATTTATTCTATTTTATATTTAATTTATCACTAAACAAAATAAAAAAAATACTAGTTTTTGTGACTGTTTTCTTTTTTTTTTTTTTTTTTTTTGTCAAGAGTCTTAGTTCTCAAACCACCGAAATGTTCCAAAATTTGAAAAGGACTTCGTACTTCTAGCCCACAAAAACGAGGTGGTGAATTTCTTTTTTCCGGTATACAAAAAGTTTAAGCCCAACAATGGAGGAGATGGAAAAAAATCATTAAACAGTAACTAAATCAGATATTCTATACTCTCTAGAATTTAGATTGTTTCATAGTTATTTATTTTCTTAATCAGCTCCCAACTAAATTATCAACTAAATTATAAACCCAACCAAGGCAACCAATTTTAGATTGATCCAATAAAATTTTTAAACTTTAAATAACAAACTATAAATTCTTATTCATTTAAATAGATAAATTTTTATCTCTGAAATTAAATTCGTTTCAATTTTTAAGTTAAATAAATTGAGCTAGCATAAACCTTGTAAAAGTCAATTTAGTTGTTTCATCGAGAAATTGCACCTAAATGCAAAACAACATCATTCTTCTTATTCATTTTATAATAATGGGTAAATAACATAATTATTTTTTAAAATAAAAAAAATCTATCAAATATCTTTTTTATTAAGGAGAGTGCTACACATCCATGTAATCATGTAATCAAGTTGGCCCAATCTTAAATAGAGTCACACGCATTAATAACAGGTAAAAACACGCGCCCAAAAACCCTTCATTACTTCACGCTCATTATGAAAATATGTTACTACTTCTGTTCGCGTTCTAGGCTTCACCGTTCTTCTCTGCTCGCGTTTTTTTTTTCTTGTTCTTGTTCTTCTTCTCTACTCGTATTCTTCGTTATGGATCTGGATTGACCTCAACGTAATTAGCTTTGTCGTTCTTCTTCTTCGTTTTCTTCTTCGATCTGGACTTCTGAACTGAAACAATGAATGAATCAACTTCAAAATCCGTTGAATGAGTGCGATTTGGATTATTCTTCCGAAACGCATCACAATAATCTTAAACATTGAACAAAGTAAAAGGGATCCACCGAACCGAATAACATTCATTTGGTGAACCGAAATCACAAAGGCCACCGAATCGAACAATGTCCATGTGGTGAATAAAATGGTGATTAACTTTCAACCAACAAAAATAGTGCTTAGGGTGAACTGAATTCTTGATTACGGTGAATCAAAATCTTGATTACGGTGAAACAATTATATAGTGCTTAGGGAACAAAACAGAATATATTCGTCTAATTTTTTTTAGACTCCTCTCTGCATACCGAACCGAACACATGCATATGGTGAATCAACTCTTTAGTACCTACCAAACCTAAAAGTTACTCACAGTTAATCACACTCACAGTTGCTCACAGTTATATATTATCAATTCAATTCAATTCAATTCAGATATAGATACCGAACCGAACAACATTCATTTGGTGAATCAAAATCACAAAAGCCACCGAATCGAACAATGTTTATGTGGTGAACAAATAGTGATCAACTTTCAATCAACAAGAATAATGCTTAGGGTGAACTGAAATCTTAATTGCGGTGAACCGAAATCTTAATTACGGTAAAACAATTATATAGTGCTTAGGGAACAAAACAGAATATATTCGTCTAATTTTTTTTAGACTCCTTTCTGCATACCGAACCGAACACATGCATATGGTGAATCAACTCTTTAGTACCTACCGAACCGAAAAGTTACTCACAATTAATCACACTCACAGTTACTCAAAGTTACATATTATCAATTCAATTCAATTCAATTCAGATATAAATCACTTCAGTCCATTCCATTCACTTCAAATAAAATTAGCAATTTCATTCCATTGAATTCGATTCAAAATTCAATAATCTAAACATCATCAAATTGATGCGTTTTAGAAGAATGATCCAAATCACACTCATTCATCTGATTTGAAGTTGATTCATTCATTGTTTCAATTCAGAAGTATAAATTGAAGAAGAAAATGAAGAAGAAGATGAACGACGAGGCTAATTACGTTGAAGTCAATCCAAATCTATAATGCAGAGAAGAAAAACGCGAATAGAGGAGAAAAACGAATTTAATTATGTCAAAGAAGGTTTACGATGATATGGAAAAGGTTCACGTTGAGATAGGCTGATCGCGCAAAATAAGAATTACGTTATATGAGGCACGTGTAAAGCAAACGAATGTGTGGGTGAAGGAAACGCATAGAGTGAATTCTACTTGGACACTATCCATATAATTTTTATATGGATGTAGAGCTTTTCTCTTTTATTAAATAGAATAATGTCCGTGTTAACTGGGGATGGGAAGAAATTTTCTCCCACAATGAAAGACGGACATGAGGACAAAGAGAAATGTTAGGGTATACTTGTATAGGATGGAGAGTTCTGGGGTTAGCTCCTATTTCTACTCATATTTTTTATGGGAGGCTTTGGTGGAATTTAAATTTTTTATTTTGAAATTTTAAATTTTGATTTTGATTTGATTTAAAGGAAGATTTGAGGAGATTTATATGGAAAAAAAGTTAGTCACCAAAAAAAATATGGAAAAAAAGTTTATCTTTTTAGTGAAATAAATTCTATATTTTTTATAAATTTAATTATTGATTTCTATAATTTTATTATTTTATTAAATTTATAATTAAGTATCTATAATTTTTAATTAAATTTTTATATTATTTTTAATTTGTAGTTAAGTTAGTTTTATATCAAACATATTAAAATTGATATAATATTTTTAAAAGAAATATGTAATTAAATATCTAATTAAGTTTTTAATTATAGATATTTTTAATTTATAAAAAAATACTCTATTAATTCTAATATTTTTTATGAATGCAAATTATAAATTTGAAGATAAATTTTTAGAAGGTTGATTTATGAGTTTGTTAAAATTTGATTTTTAGATTTATTAGGTTCTCGTAAGAGTTATGACATTTAGTTAGAGTTTAAATTTTTTATTTAAAATTTAAAATTTAATTTTGATTTAATTTGAAAAGAGATTCAAGTAGTGTGATTCTTAATTATATATAAAAACTGAATTCGGTTTTTAGTGAATATTATTGAGTTATATATTATTATACTATTGACAAAATGATATCAATTAAAAAGGCCTATATGTAGAGGATATTTTTGAAAACTGAAAAATTAGTTTAAGTTTTGAAATACAAAATAACTAACTAACATGATTAATTTTAAGAAAGTCCTTCAAATAAAGGTATTTAAAATATATTTTTTTAAGACATTTTTTAATAATTAAAATTCAATTTATATAATCGATTAAATTATATTATCTTTTTCGTTAAAATTAGGCCAATAATTAATTTTAAACGTGTCAAATATTATCTTATCTCGTCTTTAAATATAATAACCATTCATGTCTTTTGAGTAGTCTTTTTTTTTATTCTCTAAATCAGTTTGCTTCTCATCTGAAATTTACAATGGTTGAGTTTGATCGATGGTCAGATATTCATCAAGATTTGTTTAACGAAATTACTAAGCGGTTCTATTCATATGACAATTACATTCAACTTCGATTAGTTTGTAAGCAATGGAACTTGAAACTTCCAAAGATTCCTGATGGCAACAAAGTTCCGTGGTTGGTACTATCTACTGGCAGTGCTGCTAAAGAATCCTTAGAAGAAGAAGTTCGTGCTTCCGAGGATGAAGGAATTCTTGACGCTCGTAGTCTCGAAGAGAAGGGGATTTACCACCTCATGTTACCAGATATGCAAGACAACATCATGTGTGGTTCTTATCATGGATGGTTGATCATTGTAATGGTATATGAAGGTACTGTAAGAATCCTAAATCCATTTACAAAGGTTCACTTGGATCTTCCTTCAGTTTCAACTCTTCCAAATGTAATTAATATCAATGGGGATGAATGTACTTTGGGTTACAAGGGCCTCATTATCACTGAAAAAACCATTTTTGTGCATCAAGAACAAATTTGGAAGGCTATTATAAATTCAGCTCCTACCAATGACAGTGACAGTGATTTTACAGCAGTGATCATATATGGATTACTCCTAGAATTGGCCTTTTACATGCCCAAGGATAAGAGATGGATTAGATTTCCAACAAGAGATCTAGTCGACGTTCATGATGTCATATTTTTTGAAGAGAAAATATTTGCAGTAAACTGTCATGGCCAACTATATGAATTTGATACAAGAACAAAGTCAGGACCAGTGGGAGGAAAACATGAAGCCACACCACCTCCATCCAATGTAGGAATGCTTAATTGTTATTACTATTTAATTGGAGGTGATAATGGAAGTTTATTGATGCTGGTAAAAGGGGCAAGATATAGGTATTACATGAAGAATCAAAAGCGGTTCTGCGAGTGCGAGACTGTTAAATTTGATATCTATGAATTGAGGAAAAATGAGAAAACATGGTCAAGAATACAGAGTTTGGGGAATTACATACTAGTAATTGGACTCAATTCTTCTGTTAAAATACTGCCAAACAATTTTTTGAATTGCAAAGGAAATCAAATCTACTTTACATATGACATGCATGACATGCGTGAAGTGTGCTTTGAAATTGAAAACATTACTCCCCGTTCTCAGATTGGCGTCTTCGATTTGGAAGATGGGAGTTTCCAAACATTTTTAACAGATGTGGACTTTTTTGGTCGTCCTATTTGGATATTACCCGAGTATAGGTTTTTGTCGTCCTAATATGGAATCAAATATTTGGGTATTACCCAAATTTAGCTTTCATGTTTCTTTTTTGTTTTAGATTTTTTGAAGAAGAAAAAACAAAACAATGAAACAATACAATTTTAGAATGCGTTTGATTTAAGTTTTTTTTTTATTAATTTTTATTCTCAGAATTAAAAAAATAAATTAAAAATAATAAATTTTAAGTTAAATAAAATTAAATTGAGCCGGCATAAACCTTGTAAAAGTCATTTTAGTCGTTTCATTGGAAAATTGCACCTAAATGCAAAACTTCATCATTCTTTTTATTTATTTTATAATGAGAAAATAACATAATTATTTTTTTAAATAAAAAAAGTCCATCATCAAATATAGTTTTTATTAAATAGAATAATATCCGTGTTAATTGGAGATGGGAAGAAAAATTTTCCCACAATGAAAAACGGACAAGAAGACAAGGAGAAATGTTAGGGTATACTTGTATAGAGCGGAAAATACAGGATTAGTTCCTATTTCTATTCATATTTTTTATAGGAGGCTTTGTTGGAATTTAAATTCTTTTTTTTTTAATTTTAAATTTTGATTTTGATTTAATTTGAAGAGATTTATATGAAAAAAAAGTTTATCTTTTTAGTAAAATAAATTCTATATTTTTTATAAATTTAAATAATCGATTCTATAATTTTATTATTTTACTAAATTTATAATTAAGTATCTATATTTTTTAATTAAATTTTAATATTATTTTTAATTTGTAATTAAGTTATTTTTATATCAACCATATTAAAATTAACATAATATTTCTTCTATAAAATATATAGTCAAATATTTAATTAGATTTTTAATTATAGATACTTTTAATTTATAAAAAAATACTCTATTAACTCTAATATTTTTTCATGGGTGCAAATTATAAATTTGAAGATAAAATTTTGAAAGATTGATTTATGAGTTTGTTAAAATTTGATTTTTAGATTTATTATGTTCTCATAAGAGTTAAGACATTTAGTTGGAATTTAAATTTTTTATTTTAAAATTTTAAAATTTAATTTTGATTTAATTTGACAAAGAGATTTAACTAGTGTGATTCTTAATTATATATAAAAACTGAGTTTGGTTTTTACTTTTTAGTGAATATTATTGAATTATATATTGTTATATTATTAATAAAATGATATCAATTAAAAAGGCCTATATGTAGGAGATCTTTTAAAAAAAAATAAGAAATCAGTTTAAATTTTGAAAAACACAATAACTAACTAACCATGGTTAATTTTAAATATAATAACCATCCATGTCTTTTAATTTAATAATTTGAGTAGTCTTCTCCTTTATATTCTATAAATCAGTTGGGGTCTCATATGAAATTTGCAATGGGTGAGTTTGATCGATGGTCAAACATTCATCAAGATTTGTTAAACGAAATTACAAAGCGGTTCTATTCATATGACAATTACATGCAACTTCGATTGGTTTGTAAGCAATGGAACTTAAAACTTCCAAAAATTCCTAATGGCAACAAAGTTAAACTTCCAAAGATTCCTGATGGCAACAAAGTTCCGTGGCTGGTACTATCTATGGGCAGTGCTGCTACAGAATCTTTTGAAGAAGAAGCTCATGCTCTTGAAGAAGTTCGTGCTCCCGAAGATGAAGGAATTCTTGACACTCGTAGTCTCGAAGAGAAGGGAATTTACCACCTCATGTTACCAGATATGCAAGACAACATCATGTGTGGTTCTTGTCATGGATGGCTGATCATCGTAATGGTATATGAAGGTACGATAAGAATCCTAAATCCATTTACAAAGGTTCACTTGGATCTTCCTCCAGTTTCAACTCTTCCAAATATAATTAATATTGATGGGGATGAATGTACTATGTATTGCGGGGACAAAATTATCACTAGAAATATTATTTTCATGCATCAAAGCCAAATTTGGAAGGCTATTATAAATTCAGCTCCTAACAATGACAATGACAGTGATTTTATAGCAGTGGTCATATATGGATTATTCCTAGAATTGGCCTTTTACATGCCCAACAATAAGAGATGGATTAGATTTCCAGCAAGAGATTTAGACGACGTTCGTGATGTCATATTTTTTCAAGAGAAAATATTTGCAATAGACGGTAATGGCCAACTATATGAATTTGATACAAGAACAAAGTCAGGACCAGTGGGAGGAAAACATGAAGCCACACCACCTCCATCCGATGGAATGTATAATTGTTATTACTATCTAATTGGAGGTGATAATGGAAGTTTATTGATGCTGCTAAAAGGAGAAAGATATAGGTATTACATGAATCAAAAGCGGTTCTGCGAGTGCGAAACGGACAAATTTGATATCTAAGAATTGAAGAAAAATGAGAAAACATGGTCAAGAATACACAGTTTGGGGAATTACATACGGAAGGGTATTTACAAATTTGATTAATTAATATTATTAATATTATTATTAATATTATTAATATTAATAAACGGTTATTAACAGTTTTATACCATTTGGTTGAAAGGACACAACCTTTTAAGGATTATGTATGTTCAAAACATTGTGTCTATTGGCTAAAAGGACACAATTCTTTAAGAGTTGTATATGTTCAAAACATTGTATCTATTGGCAATAGAAATGACACAACCATTTATATACGTAACTAATCATAATTGCTACATGCAATATGTATAAATAAGTCCTTGTCCACTATTTCAGAGATGCAGTACTAAGCGTACAATTTACTCTACTATTAAGAGATTTTCTTTGTTCAAGAGAGTTGAGAATTTCTTACTATTGCTAATTAAGAAATTCTTAGGTTTCATTGTATCCTGGGAGAGTATTGTCATCAACCCTATAGCAACTAAGTGTGGGGACAAATATCTCTCTAAAGAAAGCGATCTAATCGTGCCTTGAAACCACTACACAAATATAAGATTTTGTCATCTTACCATCTTCATATACCCAATAATTTTAGAGAGATATTATTTGAAGATGGCACAAGATCAAAACACCACGTTCAAGGTCATGAATCAAGAGTTTGTCAAGTTAGATCGCTTTGATGGAATAAACTTCAACCAATGGAAGGACAAGATGATGTTCCTTCTTTCGGTTCTCAATCTTGCATATGTGATTGACCGAAAAACTCCACCAATTGCCAATGCTGCTGGAAGTTTCACAATGGAAGAGGAAGAAAAGATTGTTGAATTGAAGAAGAAACATGATGCAGATACTATTGTATGTCGAGGTCATATGTTAATTCAATCACCATTGGAGATTTGGAAATATTTGGAAGAAAAGTACAATACTAAACGACAAGGAACAGATAAGTTTACTATGATGAAATATTTTGAATTTATTATAAATGATATTATTGATCAAATTCATGAATTACAAATCCTTGTAAGTAGACTTCGTGATCTACAAGTGGTGATCCTTGAATCATTACAAGGTGAAGAATATTTTTCTAATGAATTTGATCACTTTTGTGAATTACATGGTATTGTGCATGAATCTTCCGCTCCATATACTCTGCAACAAAAATGGTTTGGCGGAAAGGAAAACCGTACCTTAGTGGATATGGTTAATTCAATGTTACTAAATGCAAAATTGCCTTACAATTTGTGGGGTGAAACATTATTGACATCATGTCATATCCATAATAGGATATCATCAAGACATAGAAAGGTTTCTCCTTATGAAATTTGGAAAGAAAGGAAACCTAATTTATATTATCTTAAAGTGTGGGGGTGTTTAGCCTTTTATTGAGTTCCTTATCAAAAGAGAACCAAATTGGGGCCAAGAGGCATAAAAGGCACTTTTATAGGATATGCTTAAAATTCTAAAGCATATAAATATTATATTAGACTTAGTGTCTAATGTAGTTGTTGAATCAAGAGAGATAGAATTTATTGAAAATAAATTTATCAATTATTCAACTTCTAATTTAGAATATCCCCAAAATGATACTAATGTTTCACAAGAAATATATATGGAGCAACCGAAAAGCTATGTGCTACCCGAAAATGAAAAGAAAATTTTCAAATTAATTAAGTCTTTGTATGGGCTAAAACAAGCGCCTAAACAATGGCATGAGAAGTTTGATTCAGTGGTGTTATCAAATGGCTTCTCACATAATAGTGCGGATAAATGTATTTACTCAAAATTTACTAAAGATTATGGAGTAATCATTTATTATATGTTGATGATATGTTAATCATCGGAACAAATTTAGAAGGAATTCGTATAACGAAGGAGTATCTAACTTCTAAATTCAAGATGAAGGATTTGAATGAAGTTGATACAATATTAGGCATAAAGGTGCATAAGAATGAAGTTGGCTTTACTTTAAGTCAATCTCATTATATTAAAAAGGTATTGGAAAAGTTTAATCATCTCACAATTAAAGAATCCAATACGCCGTATGATCCTAATCTTAAATTAGAAGGAAACATGGGAAGACCTATAGCACAATTAGAATATGCTAGTGCTATAGGAAGTTTAATGTATGCAATGCATTGTACTAGACCTGATATAGCATTTGCTGTGTGCAAACTATCAAGGTTTACAGGAAAGCCTAGCAATCAACATTGGAAAGCTATAACAAGAGTTCTTGGTTATCTCAAGAAAACCATAAACTTGGGATTACATTATAGTGATTATCCCGCAGTTTTAGAAGATTATTCCGACGCAAGTTGGATTACAAATCTTAGTGATAACAAATCCACTTCAGGATAGATTTTCACCATAGGTGGTGGAGCAATAAGTTGGGCCTCAAAGAAACAAACATGTATTACACATTCTACTATGGAGGCTGAGTTTGTAGCTTTATCAGCCGCAGGTAAAGAAGCAGAATTGTTAAGAAATTTGTTATATGATATAAAGCTGTGGCCACAGCAAACGACAGCCATTTCAATCTTCTGTGATAGTGAATCAACCATGTCTCGAGCATATAATAAGGTTTATAATGGAAAGTCTAGACATATAAGTTTGAGACATGAATTTGTGAGGCAACTAATAGATGATGGTGTAATTACCATCACTTATGTAAGATCTCAAGAAAATTTAGCAGACCCTTTGACTAAAGGTTTGTCAAGGGATAAAATCAAAGAAACTACTGCTAAAATGGGATTAAAACCTATTATTGCTAAATGATGGGAACCCAACCTTATTCTAGTAGACCACTAGTTTCAAGGTTTCATGGGTAATAACAAGTTATTTAGCAATTGGAGCACTAAGGTATAGGATTTAGTGCTATTTACAATAAATTAGGAGGGTGAGTTTAAACTCTTAATGGAATGATAATATTATCTATCAAAAGATTCCACCTATATGAATATAAGAGTGGTGCCGCTCTAATCGAGAATTTTAGAGGTTTTATTCTCGTAAATATTCATAAAACCAGGATGAGCACAAGGCCATATAAGTGCTTAAAATTGCAAACTCTTGAACTTGAAGGGTATAAGTAATGTGTGTGATTTTCGGTACTAGCATATGGAGTATAGGTTTAATCGATTAGACACCTATTACTTCGTTAGAACTTTAAAATTTACACTAAAAGAATGTTTAATCTTAGTGACACATTCTTTATGCATATACTTGTATGACATTTAAATTTTGTAAATAGTGGGAGATTGAAGGGTATTTACAAATTTGATTAATTAATATTATTAATATTATTAATATTATTATTAATATTATTAATATTAATAAACGGTTACTAACCGTTTTGTACCATTTAGTTGAAGGGACACAACCTTTTAAGGATTGTGTATGTTCAAAACATTGTGTCTATTGGCTAAAGGGACACAACTCTTTAAGAGTTGTATATGTTCAAAACATTGTATCTATTGGCAATAGAAATGACACAACCATTTGTATACGTAACTAATCATAATTGTTACGTGCAATATGTATAAATAAGTCCTTGTCCACTATTTCAGAGATGCAGTACTAAGCGTACAATTTACTCTACTATTAAGAGATTTTCTTTGTTCAAGAGAGTTGAGAATTTCTTATTATTGCTAATTAAGAAATTCTTAGGTTTCATTGTATCCTGGGAGAGTATTGTCATCAACCCTATAGCAACTAAGTGTGGGGACAAATATCTCTCTAAAGAAAGCGATCTAATCGTGCCTTGAAACCACTACACAAATCTAAAATTTTGTCATCTTACCATCTTCATATACCCAACACATACTAGTAATTGGACTCAATTCTTCTGTTCAAATACTGCCAAGCAATTCTTTGAATTGTAAAGGAAATCAAATCTACTTTACAGATAACATGCGTGAATTGTACTTTGAAAACACTACTCCCTCTTATGAGATTGTCATCTTCGATTTGGAAGATGGGAGTTTCCAAACATTTTTAACAGAGGTGAACTTTTGCTGTTGTCCTATTTGGATATTACCCTAGCTTAAGTTTTCTTATTTTGTATTTTTTATTTTTTTTACCTTTCAAGTCTCTTATATTATATCTTTATTTTATTCTTACGTTTTTTTTTTTCTAATTTTGTGATTGTTAGCATACAAGTTTGTTTCCTATACAAAGGTGACATCTATTTTATATTTAATTATTTTAGTCAAATGTTACTTATTTTCCTCACCTTGCGTTTTTTTGGAGGTTTTTATTATAAATCACAAGACATTGTATATTATATGATGCGTTAGATGTGAAAAACACAAAAAAAGTTTGTTATAATTAAGTAGAAATTGTTTAGTAAAAACATGTGTTAAACTCATCCATTAAAAACTTTCACTTTGTTTAATTTTTAGCCCACCAAATATACGTACCTTAGTAGCATCAGAATCGTGCTGCGAATTTGAAGAATTACAAAGGAAGTGGAGACAGGGGCGGAGTTAGATGAAATATTAGAGGGAGGTTAAAAATATTTACATAATAAAATAAGACTAAAATAAAATTTTAAGAAAAATTAAACAATTTACATATAAAAAATTAAAATTAGGAGGGTCATTGCTCCTCTTTCTCCGTATGTAGCTCCGCCCTGACTGAAGATAGATTGACAAATGGACATGACTTTAATAAGAAAAAACATAGAAAATTAATTTTTGAGCAATGCTAGGGGGCCATCAATTTTTGTGATTGTTAGCCATCAACTAGCCATCAATGATGATTTGATGGTGTGAGATTGATGTGAGATTTCATCCAATGGCTCACCTTTCTCTGCTGGTTACATCCTGGCCAAAATTCAACAAAACTGCTGGTCCCCTAGACTTTTCCTTAATTTTTAGTTTGTTGATATTAATTAATTTTAGTGTTTAAATTTATAATTTATAATTTAGAATTTAAAAAATTAAAATTTAAAATAAATAAAATAATTTTTAAAAATTTGATTGATGTTAGTAAAAAAAAGTTGGTTAATTCCTTAGTATTACTTTATTAATAATAGTCTTTCCTCTAACCTCTTAAAAACTTTTAAATAGTGCAGCTTTAGATGTAAACTGAGGCCAATTTGATTAAAGAATAATTTTAATTAATATTAATATTATCAACTAATGTATTACCGCTGGTACTCAAGAGCGAACACGGTGGGTGACTCATGACATTGACGAAGATGTTTGATGTTGTCATGTGGTAAAATATGAACAATTTTGGATGTGATTTTGAGGTATATTTTTCTTGGCCTAAGAAGATGTTTGATGTTGTCATGGCAAGGTGGCTTTAGGAATCATTAGTTAGGTTGATTGCTTGGAATACGGTAACTCAATGTATTAATAATTATTAATTTATTATTAAGGATATCCAGACCTTGGTCATTATCAACTGGTAGTGTTCCATTCAACATGTAAATCTTCATGCTCCATAGAGAAGAGCAATTTGCAAACTATTTGGGACAAAGTTTATTGAACTTATTATTTTTACTGATGCAGCTTCTGAGATGACTTACTTAAAATTAGTTTCTTGTTATTTCTTTAATTTTCTTGAGCTCATGTATAATTTAATATCTATTTAACATTTAAATAAAGTGACATTCGTTCAACTATGTTTTCTATTTGCAAATACAACAAAGGTTTGAACAAATAGAATAGTTAGTGTATATACACTTTGGGAAAGAATCTCATTCCAAAGTTTAAGGTTCATCAGTATGCTTTTTAATTTTAGTATTTGTGGTTCTACTGGTATTTTTTAATAATGTAAAAATGTGGTGTTTTAGATTTGTGATATATATTTTTTTAAACATGTAAAATTTGAAGGTCAAATTTATTTATTTTTCTAATTTTTTTAAATATACAAATTTGACTCTCAAATTTGTGTTAGTGTTAAAAAAAATTTTAAATATGCTAGTCAGACCCTCCAATTTACTTTACAATGAAAAATAAAAAAAACAAATGAGACTTCATTTTCTTCTTGATTACAAATCCGATTATTCTTTTTGCACTTGTCGAAGACAGATGTTGATATTAGAGTATTTTTTTTATAACAGATTTTTTTAGTGATATAAATTTTTATAATAATTCTCTTCTAAGATGTTATATTGAGTTTTTATTGTTAATGAAAGAAAAAAAGATGAAAAATTATAAAAATAAATAAATAAATAAATAATGAAAATTACTAAAATTTTAATATAAATAAAAAATATTAATATAAAGATTATAAAAAATAAATAAATAAATAATTAAAAATATATTTATTTTTTTATAAAAAGATTTGGTCTTTTTTTAAAATATTATAAAAAAATTTAATTTTTTTTTGTGGAAAGAAATTGTCATCGGACCAAGTCAATAAATTGCTAGTTCAAACACAATTAGATTTATGTTGATCCTTATTTGGTGTATTTAGAAAGAACAGTATGAAAAGGTCTTCAAACAACAAAGACGTCGACCTGAAGAAGTGGTAGAATGCAAATGAAGCCAAGAAGCTCAACCAAAAGAAACGTACTTTTCATACTATCTCCACTTTTTAATGTCATTTTCACTTTACTCTTGCTTAGATTTTTTGTTTTTTTTTTCCTTTGTGAAATTTGGGAGTCTTTCACTTTTTTTTTTTCATATCCTGAATTTTGAATTGTATATTTTCTTTATAATGAAATAAAATATTTTTTTGTCTTTTGAAAAAAAAATAATAACTATAAATATATAATAATTATAAATGTATTCACACATAAATTTAATAACTATAATAATATAATATTTGTATATTATTTATTAATTGTATTTAATTTTAATCATTAAAATTAATTCAATGGTTATAAATATATTTTCATATTTTTATATAAAAATTTTATTTTCATAAAATACATTCTATATATTTATAGTTAATTTTTGTGTGGATAATATTTTTAAATTGACAAACGCAATGTAAAATTAAATTAATGCATTCATGTTGTTTACCGCATTGTAATCGTACAGATAAAAATATCTTTCTCTGTTTGGGACGTATATTAATATGTTATGTTGTGTGTCTCAGTTTTCATAAAAGAAAAATTCTCTTTGTAAAATTCTCTCTTTACTACGTAAGTATCATTTAAAATTCATGAATTACAAATCCTTGTAAGTAGACTTCGTGATCTACAAGTGTTGATCCTTGAATCATTACAAGGTGAAGAATATTTTTCTAATGAATTTGATCACTTTTGTGAATTACATGGTATTGTGCATGAATCTTCCGCTCCATATACTCCGCAACAAAAATGGTTTGTCGAAAAGAAAAACCGTACCTTAGTGGATATGGTTAATTCAATGTTACTAAATGCAAAATTGCCTTACAATTTGTGGGGTGAAACATTATTGACATCATGTCATATCCATAATAGGATATCATCAAGACATAGAAAGGTTTCTCCTTATGAAATTTGGAAAGAAAGGAAACCTAATTTATATTATCTTAAAGTGTGGGGGTGTTTAGCCTTTTATTGAGTTCCTTATCAAAAGAGAACCAAATTGGGGCCAAGAGGCATAAAAGGCACTTTTATAGGATATGCTTAAAATTCTAAAGCATATAAATATTATATTAGACTTAGTGTCTAATGTAGTTGTGAATCAAGAGAGATAGAATTTATTGAAAATAAATTTATCAATTATTCAACTTCTAATTTAGAATATCCCCAAAATGATACTAATGTTTCACAAGAAATATATATGGAGCAACCGAAAAGCTATGTGCTACCCGAAAATGAAAAGAAAGTTTTCAAATTAATTAAGTCTTTGTATGGGCTAAAACAAGCGCCTAAACAATGGCATGAGAAGTTTGATTCAGTGGTGTTATCAAATGGCTTCTCACATAATAGTACGGATAAATGTATTTACTCAAAATTTACTAAAGATTATGGAGTAATCATTTATTTATATGTTGATGATATGTTAATCATCGGAACAAATTTAGAAGGAATTCGTATAACGAAGGAGTATCTAACTTCTAAATTCAAGATGAAGGATTTGAATGAAGTTGATACAATATTAGGCATAAAGGTGCATAAGAATGAAGTTGGCTTTACTTTAAGTCAATCTCATTATATTAAAAAGGTATTGGAAAAGTTTAATCATCTCACAATTAAAGAATCCAATACGCCGTATGATCCTAATCTTAAATTAGAAGGAAACATGGGAAGACCTATAGCACAATTAGAATATGCTAGTGCTATAGGAAGTTTAATGTATGCAATGCATTGTACTAGACCTGATATAGCATTTGCTGTGTGCAAACTATCAAGGTTTACAGGAAAGCCTAGCAATCAACATTGAAAAGTTATAACAAGAGTTCTTGGTTATCTCAAGAAAACCATAAACTTGGGATTACATTATAGTGATTATCCCGCAGTTTTAGAAGGTTATTCCGACACAAGTTGGATTACAAATCTTAGTGATAACAAATCCACTTCAGGATGGATTTTCACCATAGGTGGTGGAGCAATAAGTTGGGTCTCAAAGAAACAAACATGTATTACACATTCTACTATGGAGGCTGAGTTTGTAGCTTTATCAGCCGCAGGTAAAGAAGCGGAATGGTTAAGAAATTTGTTATATGATATAAAGCTGTGGCCACAACAGACGATAGCCATTTTAATCTTCTGTGATAGTGAATCAACCATGTCTCGAGCATATAATAAGGTTTATAATGGAAAGTCTAGACATATAAGTTTGAGACATGAATTTGTGAGGCAACTAATAGATGATGGTGTAATTACCATCACTTATGTAAGATCTCAAGAAAATTTAGCAGACCCTTTGACTAAAGGTTTGTCAAGGGATAAAATCAAAGAAACTACTGCTAAAATGGGATTAAAACCTATTATTGCTAAATGATGGGAACCCAACCTTATTCTAGTAGACCACTAATTTCAAGGTTTAATGGGTAATAACAAGTTATTTAGCAATTGGAGCACTAAGGTATAGGATTTAGTGCTATTTACAATAAATTAGGAGGGTGAATTTAAACTCTTAATGGAATGATAATATTATCTATCAAAAGATTCCACCTATATGAATATAAGAGTGGTGCCGCTCTAATCGAGAATTTTAGAGGTTTTATTCTCGTAAATATTCATGAAACCAGGATGAGCACAAGGCCATATAAGTGCTTAAAATTGTAAACTCTTGAACTTGGAGGGTATAAGTAATGTGTGTGATTTTTGGTACTAGTATATGGAGTATAGGTTTAATCGATTAGACACCTATTACTTCGTTAGAACTTTAAAATTTACACTAAAAGAATGTTTAATCTTAGTGACACATTCTTTATGCATATACTTGTATGACATTTAAATTTTGTAAATAGTGGGGGATTGAAGGGTATTTACAAATTTGATTAATTAATATTATTATTAATATTATTAATATTAATAAACGGTTACTAACCATTTTGTACCATTTGGTTGAAGGGACACAATCTTTTAAGGATTGTGTATGTTCAAAACATTGTGTCTATTGGCTAAAGGGACACAACTCTTTAAGAGTTGTATATGTTTAAAACATTGTATCTATTGGCAATAGAAATGACACAACCATTTGTATACGTAACTAATCATAATTGCTACATGCAATATGTATAAATAAGTCCTTCTCCACTATTTCAGATATGAAGTACTAAGCGTACAATTTACACTACTATTAAGAGATTTTCTTTGTTCAAGAGAGTTGAGAATTTCTTACTATTGCTAATTAAGAAATTCTTAGGTTTCATTGTATCCTGGGAGAGTATTGTCATCAACCCTATAGCAACTAAGTGTGGGGACAAATATCTCTCTAAAAAAAGCGATCTAATCG
Organism: Arachis stenosperma; assembly: GCF_014773155.1. Taxonomy (NCBI): domain Eukaryota; kingdom Viridiplantae; phylum Streptophyta; class Magnoliopsida; order Fabales; family Fabaceae; genus Arachis; species Arachis stenosperma. Next base: position 140,980,327 of record NC_080380.1, on the reverse strand, counting down.
TGCCTTGAAACGACTACACAAATATAAGATTTTGTCATCTTCTCATACCATATACACAACATAATATACATTTTATTTTAATAACTGATTTCAGTGGTTAATTTTAATATACACATAACATACTCGTAAAATTATTGTGTTTGAGAAGCTGATCTAATCTAATTAAATAGATCACGTCGATACTTAGCCTAATTCTTATTTACTTTTCACCTAACTTTCATTACATTTCGATCTTTTATATATACAAAAGATCATATTATCTATCCTGGAACGAAAATTAAAGTGTACCCTATGACAAGTTCATAATATAAATATCAAGTGAAATTTTAACGGCACTTTCCTCAGCTTCATGCATTTAGTTTTCTGATCTCTTTCTTAAACAATAAATTTATCTCTACATGATTAGAGTAATATTTTAAATTAGTTTTTTCAAAAGTTTTAGTCACGTGCATATTTTAATTTGTATTATTTTTTAAACTTTAATTTTAAACATTAATCAATTTTTTATCAAATTATTCGTTTATATAAAAAAGTTGATATAATTTTTTTAAGATTATTATGTTTTTATTAAATATTAATAGGGATTAATTTATCTAATTTTTATTGAAATTTAATATGAAAATAGATTTGTCTAACAAAATAAAATATTAAAGATTAAGTTAATATTTAAAATTTATTAAGAATTAAAGTGTTTAACTTAATAATGTTACCTAAATAATTCTCTTTAATAATTATATAAAATAAGGTAAAAAAATGTATAATTTAAAATATAATTATACGTTATATACTTTTGTTTCTTAAATTTTTTCATAACTATATTGTATATTTGTTCATTTGAGTTGTTTATGACATTATATATATATATATATATATATATATATATATATATATATATATATATATATATATATATATATATATAATAAAAAATTTGATGAGCAAATTAATTCAAGAAGTGTGAGGATGATAATAAAATTTTTGTGGGAAAGACTTTCTCGTATGTGAGTACTTAGAGACATAATTGAGTTATGTATCTTCTTCTCATAAAAATATCATCTCTTTGTCTTTTTTTTGTTATTTCCTTCTTAATAACAAACTATTTAATTAATAGACTTAAACATTATGATTAACCTGTAAACCCCAATTAAATTAGTAAATAATTAATCAATAAATTAGTTTTTAATAAGGAGGATTATAAATGTGAATATTATATCAAATTAGGATAGAACTCATTGAAACAAGAATTTTGACACTAATTTCAAAGAATTCGGTCCAAAATTGAACCGAACAGAACGAACCGGTTGAACCGGACTCAAATCGGGCCCGTGGGCCCAATCGGTCCCACCTTTAAAAGAGCCGAAGCTCATTTTTTCCCCTAAAATGCAACAGAAGCTGCATCGAACAACAAGGGGAAAGGAGGAACGAAAGCTTCCCCAACCCTCACGTTAATTTCAAACCTACGTATCTCCTCCATCTGATGTCCAATCGCCGCACCTTTTGCGGCCACGCGTTTACCACGTCGAGCTCTACGTTTCTATCAGAACAATTTCATAGGTAACTTGTTTAATCACTATCAGCCTTCTCTTCCCCCAATTTTCGAATTTTAAGTGAGAATATTGAATTTCTTTGATTTCTGATATTTTAGGATCCAATTAGCTTGAGAAAAACGTTTACTCTTGCTTATGTGAAGCTTGGGTAAGGTGAGGATACGATAATTTTATTTTAATTTCATTGAATTTGAGCTTTGAGTATTAAATTGGATATATATATGTTATGAATGTGTATTAGGTTGTGAATAAATAATTGAAACTTGAAATTGTGAATATTGGAACTTGGAGGAAGCTGATTAGTTGAATTTTGAAGGGGCTGCCTTGGTTTTAAATAATTTGCTTTGGTCGTTACATGGAAATCGGCCAAGGTATGGTTTAGGTTTCTTGCATTTAATATATAATGTTCTGTGAAAATTTAGGCTAGATGACCATAGGATAAGTTGGATTGCATGTGTATATTTAATACTTAGTATCCTGTTGATGAACATGGTTGGTTTGGTGTTTGTTAATTAACTGGTGATTTAGTGAATTATTGAAATGAGGTATTTTGTGTTAAGAGCCTAGGATTTGTGAACTATGGTTCTTGATTAAATTTTGGTGGTTGGATTTGAATACTGTGTAAGTATAATTGTTGATCTGAGGTAGATTTGTTGTGGTGATTGTTATGATGATGAGAAAGGGTATGTTGAGTTGAAAAGAATGCAGGTTTGGACCCGAAAAGGGTGGCAAAGTCCGAGTTTTAGAGGAAATGCTGCCGAAATTTTATAAAAGTTAGAGATTTTGTTTATATGATTATTTAAAAGAGATTTAGATTTAAAGGTTATATGGTTTGATTTTAAGTTATTAAGAAAATGAGTATGTTTTAACTTTGAAGTTTGATTCTTAGAAAAGAATGAATTATGTTTTGAATTGGAACTACTGATGGACGGAATAGGAGGTGTGATAATGAAGGATAAGGATTGAATATGTTTAATGTATGATGATGAATGAGATGCAATTGAGACTGATGTGGATGTTGATGAATTATAATTGAATTATTTATATGGCTTATGAATTTGAATGATCTGAGATACGAGATTCCCTGGATTAAGTGCCGTGACTTGCCACCACGTGTACCAGGTTGAAAACTCGATACTCTGTTGACCCTACGACGTAAGTGTGACCGGGAACTATATAAATTTCCGGGAATGTTACCCCCATTGAGCAATATTGATTATTTGAGATAAAGCTATGCATAGACTCTTGGGGATGCACGTCGGAGGACAGTCTAAGTACAATTCAGACTTGTTGGGTTGGTTGGATAACCGACAGATGAGCCTCATCAGCCATAGGACAGGCATGCATCATATGCATATTACTTGAATTACTTGCTTGTGCTTTAATTAGGTGTGTCTAAATGTACTTGCCATGTTAAATGTGTATTTGTTACCTGCAGTATTTGTAACCTTCTTGTGCTTGCCTTTATCTGTTTAAATGTCTGTGAAATACATGATGGAGTTGGAGGTATAGAGGAATGACAGCATGAGATTTAGATGTAAAATTAAGCTAGTTAGGCTTAGATACTCTTAGAAAACCACCTTTTATGGCTTCTGTTTAATACTTTAAGCTCTGTAATCTGAGTGTCGGCGTTCTAGAATTGCCTCTGGCATTCCCAGGACCTTATATCTTATATGTGTGGCACCTTTATCATACTGAGAACCTCCGGTTCTCATTCCATACTATGTTGTTATTTTTCAGATGCAGGTCGAGAGGCATCTCGTTAGGCGTCTGGACTCTTGAAGCGGAGTGGTTACTGGGTTATTTTGCTATGCTGTGAAGTATATATATGTACTTAGCTTTCTCTCCACATAACTTATCCTTTTTGATCCTCCTAGAGGTGTATGGAGAGGCAGGATTTTGTTTATGTACATCTGGGTTTTGGATATGTATATATATGTATATATGTGTGTATATTCTCCGGCCAGTCTTGACTTCGCAGGCTGAGTCAGGAGCTTGTTATTTTGTACCTTTGGCACTCTATTCCTACTTCTGTTATCTTATGTTTAATAGTTATGGTTTTCTTAGCACGCAAGTTAACTCGTTCCTTGAGCGTTGTGCTTTTATTTTGCGATTTTTATTTCCTCTATTCTTCTAGGCTCCTAGCATATTATAATTCTTCTGCTATTATGTGTACCCATTTTATTTTAGAGGTCGTAATACCATACCACCTCTATTTTACGACTTAAGCGTAAAGTTTAATGTGGTAGGGTGTTACATTATGGTATCAGAGCAGTTCGTTCCTATAGAGCCTGAAAAACGGACTGATTGTACTTCTGTGCATTCTCTGTATATGTGTTTATGTGCTATTAGGATATCTGACTGATATATATGGCATAAACGTTTGTGAGTATGCATTTGGAACTTAAAGCATTAGGCCTGCGATATTGAGACTGATCAACTTAATATCACTTGTTTGGTGTGTATAGGGACCAGATGTCGATTCGCAGACACGGTCGCGGGCGAGGTAGAGGTAGGACAGGAACCGTTACTCCTGCCCCTATAGGGATTGATCCAGTAGACTTTATGGCTGCCATGGAAAATATGGCTGCAGCTATGCAGGCGACAGCCGAGGCACTGGGTAATCAAATAAACCAGGGTAATCATGGGAACAATAATGATGAGGACGGTCCTATGACACTTGCAATGTTTCTGAAAGTTTGCCCTTCGACTTTTAGGGGATCCTCAAATCCCACTGATGCAGATAATTGGATTCAGGCTCTAGAACGGGCATTATAGGCCCAACAGGTTCCTGAGGAGCAATGGGTTGAATTTGAAACTTATCAGCTGCAAGGTGAGGCTCAGTATTGGTGGCAAGGAACACGACGTATCCTGCAGCCTGATGGTGCTGCGATTCCTTGGGAGGTTTTTCGGGCAGAGTTCTATATGAAATACTTTCCTAATTTAGCCAGAAATGCCAAGGAACTTGAATTAATGCAGTTAAAGCAAGGGCAGATGACTGTTGCTGAGTATACTAGTAAGTTTGAGGAGTTGTGTCGTTTTTCTTGTATCTGTCAAGGTGCGCCTGAAGATTTTGCTGAATGGAAGTGTATTAAATATGAAGGAGGTCTTCGAAGTAATATTCTGAGCTTTTTTTGTTGCCCCAATGGAGATCAGGGTGTTTTCTGAATTGGTGAATAAGAGTAGGGTGGCTGAAGATTGTGTGAGAAAGGCGGCAGTAGAGAAAGGGAGTTTGAAGGTGCCTTTTCAGAGGCCTTCAGGGAGGAGCATTGCTCCGAGAGGTAGGAATTTCAATCGTGGAGGTTTTGTTCCACAGCAGACTCAAGGCCAGGATAATTACAGAAGGCCGAATACTAATGTTAATCAGGGAAGAAGGTTTGGGAAGCAGCCACAGCAGGATCTGAATTGTCAGAGGTGCGGAAGGAATCATCCTGGAATTCCGTGCAGAGTAGGACTTGGAGTATGCTATTCCTGTGGACAGCCCGGACATATGGCCACTAATTGCCCTGAGAAGAAGAAGTATGAGACTGGTAGGGTGCAGCAGCCAGGGAGAGTATACACCACTTCTACCATAGGTGCTGAGGGATCTGAGACACTGATTAGAGGTAATTGTGAAATGGCTAGTAAAATCTTAAATGCTTTATTTGATTCAAGAGCAAGTCATTCATTTATTGCATTTGAAAAGACCCATGAGTTAGGATTGAGAATGGTGGTTTTAGGTTATGATTTGAAAGTATATAATGCTACTCATGAAGCTATGGTGACTAGGATAGGATGTCCACAAGTTCCCTTTTGAGTACAACAGCGTGAATTTGTGCATGATTTGATTTGTTTGCCTATGACTGGTCTTGATATCATTTTGGGATTAGATTGGTTATCCAAGAATCATGTTTTGCTTGATTGTTCTGAGAAGTCAGTACAGTTTATGCCGGAAGGGTCAGAAGCACCGGTTGTGGTGAATAGTTACTATTTGAATTCTATGATAGTAAACTGTTCAAGAGCTGAATGTCATGGTATTATGTTATTAACTACGGGAGTATCATGTGATGATAAGAGTTTAGAGCAGATTCCGATTGTATGTGAATTTTCAGATGTATTTCCAGATGATATTAATGAATTCCCACCTAACCGAGAGGTTGAATTTGCAATCGAGTTGGTACCTGGATCCGGTCCAATTTCAATTACTCCTTATAGGATGTGACCTTTAGAAATGGCTGAACTGAAGGCTCAGTTGGAAGATCTGTTGGGTAAGCATTTTATCCGACCAAGTGTTTCTCCGTGGGGAGTGCCAGTGTTACTGGTAAAGAAGAAGGATGGGAGTATGCGGCTGTGTGTCGATTATCAGCAATTGAATAAGATCACTAGGAAGAATAAATATCCGTTGCCTAGAATCGATGATCTAATGGATCAGTTACAGGGTGCCGGTGTATTTTCTAAGATTGATTTGCGATCCGGGTATCATCAAATAAGGGTTAGAGACGAGGATATTCTGAAAACTGCTTTCAGAATCCGTTATGGTCATTATGAGTATACAGTGATGTCTTTCGGGTTAACTAATGTCCCAGCAGTATCTATGGATTATATGAACAGGATTTTCCGACCGTATCTGGACAAATTTGTTATTGTCTTCATTGATGACATTCTTGTTTATTCTAAGTCTGAAGAGGAACATGCTGAACACTTGAGAACTGTGCTGCAAATTCTGAGAGACGGGAAGTTATATGCTAAGTTATCTAAATATGAGTTCTGGAAGAGTGAAGTAAAGTTTCTCGGCCACGTGGTGAGTAAGCTGGGAATAGCTGTGGATCCTGCTAAGGTGGAAGCAGTGATGAATTGGGAGCGACCAACTTCAGTGACAGAGATAAGGAGTTTCTTAGGTTTGGCGGGGTATTATCGCAGATTCATTAAGGGATTTTCACAGCTCACCTTACCTTTAACTAAGTTGACTAGGAAGGATACGTCTTTTGTTTGGTCTCCAAAATGTGAAGAGAGCTTCCAAGCATTGAAGCACAAATTGACTACTGCACCCGTGTTGGTATTACCTGAACCAAGTGAACTCTTTGAAGTGTATTGTGATGCATCTCTGAAGGGTTTGGGGTGCGTTCTCATGCAGCACCAGAATGTTGTAGCATACGCCTCACGGCAGTTAAGGCTGCATGAGATGAACTATCCGACACATAATTTGGAACTTGCTGCTGTTGTGTTTGCTTTAAAGATTTGGAGGCACTATCTCTATGGCATTAGGTTTCATGTTTTCTCAGATCATAAGAGTTTGAAGTATCTTTTTTAGCAGAAAGAGTTGAATATGCGTCAGAGGAGGTGGATGGAGCTTCTAAAAGATTATGATTTTGAATTGAATTATCATCCAGGAAAAGTGAACGTTGTGGCGGATGCTTTGAGTCGGAAGTCTTTATATGCAGCTTGGATGATGCTACAGGAGGAAGAGTTACTGAAGGCATTTCAAGGTTTGAATTTGGGAATTAGAGAAGAATCTGAAATTTTGTGTTTGAGTCAGTTGCAGATTTCAAGTGATTTTAAATTAGAACTTCTAAAGGCTCATCAAGACAGTGAAGCGTTACGTAAGGTATTACCAGTAGTTGAACATAGAAAACAATGGAGAGTGTCAGAAGGACAGGATGGTTTATGGAGGTTCAAGAATCGGATTATTGTGCCAGATATCGGAGACCTGCGACAGAGTATTTTGAAGGAAGCTCATAAGAGTGGATTCTCAATTCACCCGGAGAGTACTAAAATGTATCAGGATCTGAAAACGATGTTCTGGTGGCCAGGTATGAAGAATGATGTGGCATTGTATGTATCTAAATGTTTAACGTGTCAGAAGGTTAAGATTGAGCATCAGAGACCGTCAGGGACCCTTCAGCCTTTGGAAACTCCACAATGGAAATGGGAGAGTATCGCAATGGATTTTGTGATAGGTTTGCCTAGAACCCGATCTGGTTGTGATGCTATTTGGGTGGTTGTGGATCGACTGACAAAATCAGCTCACTTACTTCCTATCTGAATAAGTTGCACAATGGAGGAATTAGCTCGAATGTATATCAAAGAGATTGTCAGGTTGCATGGCGTGCCTTCTACCATTATATCTGATAGGGATCCTCGCTTTACATCAAAGTTCTGGGGAGCTTTTCAGCGTGCATTTGGAACTCAGCTAAGTTTGAGTACTGCGTATCACCCTCAGACAGATGGTCAGTCAGAGAGAACTATTCAGACCTTGGAGGATATGCTAAGGGCTTGTGTTTTAGACCAGCCAGCGAGGTGGGATCGGTATATGCCATTAATAGAATTTGCTTATAATAATAGCTATCAAGCGAGCATCGGAATGGCTCCATATGAGGCTCTGTATGGCAGAAAATGTCAATCTCCGTTGTGTTGGTATGAAACTGGAGAGAGGAGTTTGTTAGGGCCTGAGATGATAGCTGAAACGACTGAGCAGATAAAGAAGATTCGTAGTCGAATGCTTATAGCCCAAAGCCGCCAAAAGAGCTATGCTGACCAGAGGCAAAAGCCTTTGGAATTCGAAAAAGGAGAACATGTCTTTCTAAAAGTTACACCAACCATTGGAGTGGGAAGAGCTATTAAGACTAAAAAACTGAATCCCCGTTATATTGGACCGTTTGAGATCCTGAAGAGGATTGGGCCAGTGGCTTATAGAATTACCTTACCGCCATATCTTTCGAATTTGCACGATGTGTTTCATCTGTCACAGCTTTGGAAGTATACTCCTGATACAAGTCATGTTCTAGAACCAGAACTAATCCAAGTGAGAGAAGATTTAACACTTCCAGTAGTTCCAGTAAGAATTGATGATAGTAGTATTAAACGATTACACAGGAAGGAAGTATCATTGGTAAAAGTAGCTTGGAGTCGAGCTGGTATCGAGGAACATACTTGGGAGCTTGAATCAGATATGCGAAAGGATTATCCACATCTCTTTTAAGGTAATTAGATTTGAATTTTGAGGGCAAAATTCTTTATTAGGTGGGTAGAATATAAACCCCGATTAAATTAGTAAATAATTAATCAATAAATTAGTTTTTAATAAGGAGGATTATAAATGTGAATATTATATCAAATTAGGATAGAGCTCATTGAAACAAGAATTTTGACACTAATTTCAAAGAATTCGGTCTAAGATTGGACCGAACGGACCGAATCGGTTGAACCAGGCTCAAACCGGGCCCGTGGGCCCAACCGGTCCCACCTTTAAAAGAGCCGAAGCTCATTTTTTCCCCTAAAATGCAACAGAAGCTGCATCGAACAGCAAGGGGAAAGGAGGAACGAAAGCTTCCTCAACCCTCACGTTAATTTCAAACCCACGTATCTCCTCCGTCTGAGCTCCAATCGCTGCACCGTTTGCGGCCACACATTCACCGCGTTGAGCTCTACGTTTCTATCGGAACAATTTTATAGGTAACTTGTTTAATCACTCTCAGTCTTTTCTTCCCCCAATTTTTGAATTTTAAGTGAGAATGTTGAATTTCTTTGATTTCTGATGTTTTAGGATCCAATTAGCTTGAGAAAAACGTTTACTCTTGCTTATGTGAAGCTTGGGTAAGGTGAGGATACGATAATTTTATTTTAATTTTATTGAATTTGAGCTTTGAGTATTAAATTGGATATATATATGTTATGAATGTGTATTAGGTTGTGAATAAATAATTGGAGCTTGAAATTGTGAATATTGGAACTTAGAGGAAGCTGATTAGTTGAATTTTGAAGGGGCTGCCTTGGTTTTAAATAATTTGCTTTGGTCGTTACGTGGAAATCGGCCAAGGTATGGTTTAGGTTTCTTGCATTTAATATATAATGTTCTGTAAAAATTTAGGCTAGATGACCATAGGATAAGTTGGATTGCATGTGTATATTTAATACTTAGTATCCTGTTGATGAACATGATTGGTTTGGTGTTTGTTAATTAACTGGTGATTTAGTGAATTATTGAAATGAGGTATTTTGTGTTAAGAGCCTAGGATTTGTGAACTATGGTTCTTGATTAAATTTTGGTGGTTGGATTTGAATACTGTGTAAGTATAATTGTTGATCTAAGGTAGATTTGTTGTGGTGATTGTTATGATGATGAGGAAGGGTATGTTGAGTTGAAAAGGATGCAGGTTTGGACCCAAAAAAGGTGGCAAAGTCCGAGTTTTAGAGGAGATGCTGCCGAAATTTTATAAAAGTTAGAGATTTTGTTTATATGATTATTTAAAAGAGATTTAGATTTAAAGGTTATATGGTTTGATTTTAAGTTATTAAGAAAATGAGTATGTTTTAAGTTTGAAGTTTGATTCTTAGAAAAGAATGAATTATGTTTTTAATTGGAACTATTGATGGACGGAATGGGAGATGTGATAATGAAGGATAAGGATTGAATATGTTTAATGTATGATGATGAATGAGATGCAATTGAGACTGATGTGGATGTTGATGAATTATAATTGAATTATTTATATGGCTTATGAATTTGAATGATCTGAGATACGAGATTTCCTGGATTAAGTGCCGTGACTTGCCACCACGTGTACCAGGTTGAAAACTCGATACTCTTTTGACCCTATGACGTAAGTGTGACCGGGCACTATATAAATTCCCGGGAATGTTATCCCATTGAGCAATATTGATTATTTGAGATAAAGCTATGCATAGACTCTTGGGGATGCACGTCGGGGGACAGTCTAAGTACAATTCAGATTTGTCGAGTTGGCTGGATAACCGACAGATGAGCCTCACCAGCCATAGGACAGGCATGCATCATATGCATATTACTTGAATTACTTGCTTGTGCTTTAATTGGGTGTGTCTAAATGTACTTGTCATGTTAAATGTGTATTTGTTACCTGCAGTATTTGTAACCTTCTTGTGCTTGTCTTTATCTGTTTAAATGTCTGTGAAATTAAGCTAGTTAGGCTTAGATACTCTTAGAAAACCACCTTTTATAACTTCTGTTTAATACTTTAAGCTCTGTAATCTGAGTGTCGGCGTTTTAGGATTGCCTCTGGCATTCCCAGGACCTTATATCTTATATGTGTGGCACCTTTACCATACTGAGAACCTCCGATTCTCATTCCATACTATGTTGTTATTTTTCAGATACAGGTCGAGAGGCATCTCGTTAGGCGTCTGGACTCTTGAAGCGGAGTGGTTACTAGGTTATTTTGTTATGCTGTGATGTATATATATGTACTTAGCTTTCTCTCCACATAACTTATCCTTTTTGATCCTCCTAGAGGTATATGGAGAGGCAGGATTTTGTTTATGTACATCTGGGTTTTGGATATGTATATATATGTATATATGTGTGTATATTCTCCGGCCAGTCTTGACTTCGCAGGCTGAGTCAGGAGCTTGTTATTTTGTACCTTTGGCACTCTATTCCTACTTCTGTTATCTTATGTTTAATAGTTATGGTTTTCTTAGCACACAAGTTAACTCGTTTCTTGAGCGTTGCGCTTTTATTTTGCGATTTTTATTTCCTCTATTCTTCAAGGCTCCTAGCATATTATAATTCTTCTGCTATTATGTGTACTCATTTTATTTTAGATGTCGTAATATCATACTACCTATGTTTTACGACTTAAGCGTAAAGTTTAATGTGGTAGGGTGTTACATAACCCATTTAACTAATTAAAGTAATGCTTTTCGTGGATAATTTTTCTTTTGGTTTGTAGGTGCATGCTAAGGTTAGTTATCTTATTTTCTATTAAAATATCTTAATATATCATTTAAGTCAAAAATACTTTTTTTGTAAAATTTGAAATTATAAATACACTCTAATATATAATAAACGACTATGAGTATCATTTTAATAAAGATAAAGATATTATATAGACATTGATGTACATCAAAATAAAGACAAAAATATTATATGAATATTGATGTACATTTGCTTCATTGTTGATTATATACAACAAGCTAAGACTAATATATTCCGCAAAACCATATCATATATAGTAAGTATTAGTATTTGTCAGATGATATATATATATATATATATATATATATATATATGAAAACAAATATATATTAATATATAGTATCTAATTAAGACGGTGAGACATATATATGAATAAGACTAAAGGTTGATTTTCATACGGACGGACTACTGAGGATTCAAAAATTATACGTATAGATTTTCATCCGTACATATATAATAAAATTTGTGTGGCAAAGACTTTTTAGCATGTGCTGGTGCCACTGAGACATAATTAAAAGTTATGTACCTTCACTCATGAAATATCATTTCTTTGTTTTCTTTAGTTTCGTTATTTTTCTCTTAATAATAAACCATTTAATTAATAAACTTAAACATCTCAATTAACCCATTTAACTAATTAAAATAATAAATTTGACGTATAATTTTTCTTTCTGTTTTGTCGCGTGCATGTTATAACTATACTAAGATCAGTTATCTTATTTTCTATTAAAATATATCCACATATTTTTCAAGCTAAACATATATAGAGATAAACTTACTCATCATTCTAGTATAACAAGGCAAATTAAATAAGATATCTTATTTATTATAAATTTTTTAGTGTCCGTTTCATATACACTTATTTTCGATGTTTATTGCCAAAAAATTAACTAAATAGAAAACACAATTTTAATTTTAATATATTTTTAGATAAAGAAAAAAAATATAGGATTCTTTTTCTATCAATGTACATACTAATAAATAAAAAGAGTGTATATTTACTTTTTTAATTTTCATATATATTTTTTTGTTTTTGAATATAAAAAATTTTTTACCCATATTATGTAAACGGATTTTAAACGGTTTCATATGTATCCACGCTTAAAATCACACATATGGTAGAGTACTCTTAACATCTAAAGAGATAATTTATTGTAATAAGTAAATTTTTTTTAGTTAGTTAATATTAATTAATTTGTGTTTAAATTTATAATTTAAAATTTAAAAATTAAAATTTAAAATAAACAAAATAATTTTAAAAAATTTTATTGATGTTAGAAAGAAAAAAAGTAGGTTAATTTCTTAGTATTACTCTATTAATAATAGTCTTTCCTCTAACATCTTAAAAATTTTTAAATAGTGCAATTTTAGATGTATACTGAGGCCTGAGGATAATTAAATTAAAAAATAATTTTAATTAAATGACTTCTGTGGTGTGGTGGCTAATGTTTTGTGGTGGCTAAAGCTGAATATAGTTGATTGATCAATAAAATTGATAAACAAAGATAAAAAAAGATAATGTATGTATGATTAGCTTAAAAAAATCCGAAGAAACCCAAAAGACATTACTAATGATAATAAAATTTGTGTGGAAAAGACTTTTTGGTATGTGGGTACTCAGAGACATAATTGAGTTATGTATCTTCTCATAAAAATATCACTTCTTTGTCTTTTTTTTTTCATTTTTGTTATTTTCTTCTTAATAACAAACCATTTAATTAATAGACTTAAACATCATGATTAACCCATTTAACTAATTAAAGTAATGCATTTCGCCGATAATTTTTCTTTCGATTTGTTGGTGCATGCTAAGGTTAGTTATCTTATTTTCTATTAAAATATCTTAATATATCATTTAAGTCAAACATGCTTTTTTTTTGTAAAATTTGAAATTATAAATACACTCTAATATATAATAAACAACCATGAGTATCATTTTAATAAAGATAAAGATATTATATAGACATTGATGTACATCCAAATAAAGACAAAAATATTATATGAATATTGATGTACATCTGCTTCATTGTTGTTTATATACAACAAGCTAAGACTAATATATTCTGCGAAACCATATCATATATAGTAATGGAAAATTTTCACATGTTCCATCCACTTTACTGAAATACTGCTATGCCATGTACGAAACGGTAGCTGGTAAAACATTTGTTATGTAGCAAATAATGCAATACCTAAAATATCCTTGGAACAATGTGTAAAAAGACTGAATGGCACTGAGTCTATTGACACAGCATTGACCATCGGCTTTGTTGTTTTATGTTGATACTTGATAGAGTTTCAACTTTCAAGGCAACCCGCGCTATACATGGCTTACAGCTAATCGGCTAACTTATCTAGTACTATGCAAACATTTCTACTAATTAACAAATGGATATGCATCTATTAAAATGTCATGTTTTTCTTACATCAATTTGCATACATTTAACCATTTTATTTAATCTCTTTACTTATAAAAAGTTTAACATAATTTGTAATTCATTAAATTTTTATATTTCTTATTTTAAATAAAATTTTAAATAAAAGTTTTCATTAATTTAGTCAACTTCTTTTTCTAATAAATTCTTTTTTATATCTAAATTTTTTTATTTTATCTTCATTTATATTTTTTATTTTTAATTTTTTTTGTCTAAAAGTTATTTGATATTTAATATTCCTTTTTTCAAAATAAGTATCTATTTTTTAAATTTTATTAAAAAGTTAGTATATCTAAATAAAATAAATATTTGAATACATTATTTTTTTAAATGAATCTAAGAGATTAAAAAGCAATCATTTTGGCATATAAGAATGATTGTATATTTTTTCAAAAATACAATGTCACGAGTCAAGACTTTATATATAATTAATGAGATTATCGTAACTTCAAAAATAGTCTGAATTCTTTTTATTAATGCATGCATGATACTAAAATTTTAAATATATTAAATTATATAAATATCATAATATTAATTTTAGAAGTAAGTTTTATTTTAAAAATTTTAAATTCAAATTGCTTACCTGCTGGTTATATAATGTATATTTTACAAGGGACAATTATTTATGAAATTAACAAGACTTTATTACTAACAAATAAACCCATAACTCTATAGCTATATGCAACTATTTAATGTTATTTATGTATGTATGTCTTTTCCTTTATTGTACGAAAATGCTTTCATTTATTATGTATATGTTTCGGGTTTATTAATATTTAAATGTAGTAAGAAAAATATGAATTTAAATACAAATATAAAACACAATTTTTTGAACTTATATTTTTTATTTTTAAAATTAATTTAATTGTACAATTGCAGATTAGATCGGATCGAATCAGATCAGATCTCAAAAATATCCGTAAAATATAAAAAATATTTTAAAACTTATTTTGATTAAAAAAATATCAATAAAATTTATTTTTTAATTATTTATTCTTAAAATATTATTAAACATACTTTTCTTAAATAATAAAAATAAAATAATACAACATATATGATAATTATTAGTTGAAACATAAAAAATATTTATTTATTTATTTTTGTGGATCCGCAGATATGCGGATTCTTACATAAAATTCGCAATCCGATTTTATTAGTGTGTGGATCGAATCAATATCTGTAATTTGTGGATCGGATTCAGATAAAAATCGCGGATATAATTATTGAATTTGATTTATTATGTTTATATTATTTCTTTCATAAAAAATAACATGATATGATTATTTATCATTTTGATTTTATTTCAACTAAATACTATTTTACTTATTTTTTCTTAGAAATGTTTTTTTAATTTTATAATGTCATAATTTCATTAAAAAAAAATAAAATGGCTAAATGTTATAAAGTATAAATTTTTTATTTAACAATGTCTTTCATATAAAATAATGAAAGATTATTATTTCTAGTTTTATTGGTGTCACTTGATCATGTGTGCATATATATAAAATCTTTGATTCAAATTCTTAAGAGCAAAAAAAGTATTTTTATACTTTTCTAGAGAAAAACCAACACATTATAAAGATCTTAATATTCCAAACATCTTTATATATATATATATATATATATATATATATATATATATATATATATATGATCACAAATATATCAATATATAGTATCTAATTAAGACAGTGAGACATATATATGGATAAAATTAAAAGTTTATTTTCATACAGATTACCAAGGATTTAAAAAATCATACGTACAGATTTTTATACGTACATATATAATAAAATTTGTGAGGCAAAGACTTTTTAGCATGTGTCTTCACACATGAAACATCATTTCTTTGTTTTTTTTACTTTCGTTATTTTTCTCTTAATAATAAATTATTTAATTAATAAACTTAATCGTCTCAATTAACCCATTTAACTAATTAAAGTAATACATTTGGCGTATAATTTTTCTTTCTATTTTGTCGCCTGCATGTTAACTATGCTAAGATCAGTTATCGTATTTCCTATTAAATTATATTAACATATTTTTCAAGCCAAACATATATAGAGATAAACTTACTCATCATTCTAGTATAACTATAAAAATTAAATAAGATATCTTATTTATTATAAATTGTTTAGTATCCGTTTCATATACACTCATTTTCGATGTTTATTGTCAAAAAATTAACTAAATAGAAAACACAATTTTAATTTAATATATTTTTAGATAAAGAAAAAAATATAGGTGTTACGGTGGATAACCGGAGATTGATGGGCTAGATGGCGTTGGTTGGCCCAAACGTGTGAAGGAGGAAGATTTTGAATGGGTCTGCAACTCGGGGGCCTCCGTCCGACTTGTTCGTATGAGGAGATGGGGTGGTACCTGCAAAGACACTCCGATGCCTAAGTTAGCAAGAGTGTGAGCAGGTCTATAGAGTATTGGACTTAGAGATACCTGAGGGGTGTCAATGTATTTATAGTGGTGAACCAATAACCACCGTTGGAGTAGTGCCGTATTTTTAGGGTGTTAACCGTCCCATTATCTTAGGGAGGTTAGGATATGGCTCGTGGAAGTGGTTAGAGAGATTCTAGGGGCAGTTACTCATTTGAATGAATGTTTATCCGCCAGCTAACCCTCGTGTCCGACTTCTTTAGAATAAGTCGTAGTGAGTACCGACTTCGTGGGATGAAGATTGGTACTGGTGAGGCCCAACCCTTTGGATTAGGTCTTTTGCTTGATCCTAGGCCTTTATTATTGGGCCAGGGTATGAACAGTGCCCCTACTCGAGCCCAATTTTTTCAAGATTTGGGTTCGAGTATTCTACTCGGGGCCGTAGCCGACTTGTTGGAGGACCGACGTGATGGTCTGGAACCGACGTGACTTTTCGTGTCCTTTTGGTTCTGACAGTTACGTCTAATCAAGCGTCGTGTCCGTTAGGGATGTGCATAGGGATTGATGGTCTTGGTAACGGTGCATTCTCATTAATGACTGCCCCGCTTTTCCAATTATGCCCCTTAGCATGTTTATAAATACTTTCCCTCTCTTTCATTTTTTCATTTCTGCGATTTTTCAAATTTCCTCTTCCTTCGTTCGTGCTGCACTCTTGTGTTTCGGAGACTTCTGCTTCTTCCAACTTTCATTTTTGGATAAAGGTTAGCTTTTCTTCTTTCGTAACATGCCTTATATTTGCATGCTTTTATTTGTAGATAGATAGGTTGGTTTGTAGACTTTAGTTCCGTATTCCCTCCCTTTAGAGACCGTGTTTTTTATTTTTCTTTTCTTTTCCTTTGTAGGTTTTTGTCACCCTTTTTAAGAAAAGAAATGGCTTCCGTAGATGTTCTTTCTCTGTGGGTTGATGTCACGGTCCTAGGGGAGGAACCTTTGGTCGATACCGAGTTTATCACTCATCTTCGTACTCGCCATAGAATTTGTACCTCTGAGGAAGACGAGCCGAAGTATGAATTGGTGGTCCCGGGTCCGGAAGACCGGGTTTGTTTCGGGAGGGCCAATGAGGCGGCCCCTCATTTTTTCTTTATGTATGAGTGTATGATCACCCGTTTGGGTGTTTTTCTTCCTTTTTCAGATTTCGAGATGTCTGTTTTGCATCACTGTCGAGTTGCCCCTACTCAGCTTCACCCCAACTCTTGGGGTTTTTTGAAAATTTATCAATTTATTAGCCATGCTTTGGAGTTCCCGACCTCTTTGAAGATTTTTTTCTATCTTTTTCATATGACCAAACCCTTTAGTGGGCTAAACAATAAGCAACAGTGGGTGTCTTTCCGAGCCACACAAGGTCGGAGAGTTTTCACCCTTTTTGATGAATCTTTCCATGACTTTAAAAATTACTTTTTCAAAGTGCAAGCTGTAGAAGGTCACCACCCCTTTTTTCTGGATGATAATTCTTCTCCCCGCTTTCCTTTATACTGGCTGGAGGCCTCCCCCTGCGAGAAATACGGTTTGGACGACCTGGATGAGGTAGAAGCAGCCATTGTGGGGTTCCTCCGAGAAGCGTGGGGGAGGGCACCATATTTGGACACTAAAAAATTTCTCCAGGGGTCTCCAACCTTTGTTCAGGCACAGCTAGGTAGCTTTCATTTGTTTATTAGGTTTCCGACTTGTCTGACTGACCTTTCCGACTTGGCTTAATCTATCCTCTATTGTTTTTTCAGAGATGGCGAAGACAAATGCTCAGGAGTCTTATCAGAGAGTCTAGGAGGCTAGAGCAAGGTCTCATGCCAGGACTGGTGGTGCTAAGGCGGTTATCTCTCCTCCTCCTCCTCCTCGGAACGTTGGGACTCCTTCCCAGCCTATTGTGATTTCTTCTTCGGTTTCCTCTCAGCCGCCCCCTCCGCCCGACCTTCTCCTAAGCCAGAGAAGAAGAAGCGCAAGACCTTAGAGTCTGGCTCTTCCGAGGTTAAGGCGGATGCTCTTGCATTCGTCCGAAAGAAAATCTACCCCCATGTTCCCATAAGCATGGATGATGTTTCTGTTCGGAGCCACCTTACCACTCTGGTTGAGGAGAGCCTTAAGGCGGCGGGGGTTTGTGGCAAACTCTTAGACATTTTTGAGAAGGTTCCCCTCAGCTCTTTGGGAATGACCTCGAAGGTCGAAGAGATGGAAGGGAGGCTTCTTATGTTTCAAGAGCATGAGAGGGAGTTGAAGGAGGAAGTCGCCAAGTTGAAGGGGGAGAGAGATAACCTCCGGGAGAAGGAGAGGAAGTTGCAAGCCCGATGCAACATGGAGATAGACTTGAGGAAGACAGCGCAGGCCAGCTATCAAAGTTTATTTGAAGATTTTGTGTCTGTGAAGAATGATCTGCTGAATTCTCGGAAGGCCTATACCGAGTTGGAGGACTCTATTGCTGATGGCGCCGAGGAGGCTTGGAGGATTTTTAAGGAGCATGTCGGAATTATTGCTCCTGACTTGGATCTTTCTCCTTTAGATCCGGACAAAGTCGTCATTGATGGTGCTATTGTGGATCCTCCTGCCCCCGTAATCGTTTCCGAGTCAGAATTGAAGACTTGGGGGCAGAGGATCATTGAGTCCCCTCCTCGTTCTAAAGACGCTCCGAGCTCTTCTATTGTTCCCCCGACTTCTTCTTCATCTCCTGTGGATGCCTCTCTTCCCGGTCTTGGTGGCGCTCTTCCTGACTCTGGTGGTGGTGATCCGTCTATTCCTCTGCAGAAATAACTTTATATGGCTATATGGGGGCTCGGCCTGTGGGTCCCCCCTTTTTTTAAACTCTTTATATCTGTTTGTTGGTGGTGTTCTTTGAACAATTTCCTTTGGCCTTTTAAGGCCATAAACAAAATATTTAAAAATACCCTTTTTTTAATAAGGGTTAAATTAACAAAATAAATACCCTTTTTGGATAAGGGTTTAAGTTACCTTATGCGTGCATGCTTTTCTGATTTTGATTTTTCGAAGTCCTCTTGATCTTTTTCTGAAAACCTTTCCCTTTTGTTTGTCTGTTTTTCTGAGCCTTTTTGTTTAAGGACTTTAGGACAGCCTTTAAACTTTTTCCTAGGTTTTTTCAATCTCTTTTTTGTTATTCCTTATACTCAACTTTGTTTTATTGAGTTCTTATGACTTAGGTTATTTTTGCGATTCGTTTTCTTTTCTACTCGGTTTTTCCTTTCGACTTATGAGTCGGGATGTCTCCGAGTTTTTTACGATCAACTTTTATAACCTCATTACACCGACTTGTACCTCGTCGTTTTATCCTGACGACCATTTAGGTCAGTTCATGGGATTTTCACGTTTTGTCGAGCTTAAGTCGGCGCGTTTCGTAGAAAGACTTAGAAAATAGAAAGGAGTTTATAAGAGATATTGTAAATGAAAAAAGATCTTTATTGATTGGGGAGGTATCTTCTTGCTACTAAGGGTTTTTAATAGCCTATTTTCCCTTAGCCTCTACTATGATGCCTCGTTAAAAACCCTTCTCTAGAAAAAACCCTTTTATTTTGGGAAAAAATCATGAAGTTGGGAAAAAAGTACATCAAGGAGTAGAGTTTGCTTTTTAACTGTAGTACCTTTTCATATTACAAGCATGCCACAACCTTGGAAACTCGATGCCGTTCAGGTCGGTCACTTTATAATAACCTTTTCCTAAGACTTCATTGACTTTGTATGGTCCCTTCCAATTAGCAGCGAGTTTTCCTTCCCCTGATTTGTTGACTTCAATGTCGTTTCTGATTAAGACCAAGTCATTCGGGGCAAATGTTCTTCGAATGACTTTTTTGTTGTACCTTGTAGTCATCCTTTGCTTCAACGCTGTTTCTCTTATCTGGGCATCTTCTCGGACTTCGGGGAGCAAGTCGAGCTCCTCTTTGTGCCCTTGTATGTTCCCGATCTCGTCATGGAGAATTACCCTTGGGCTTTGTTCATTGATTTCTATTGGTATCATTGCTTCTACGCCATAGACTAGTCGGAAGGGCGTTTCTCCAGTGGCGGATTGGGGCGTTGTCCTGTGAGCCCATAGCACTTGGGGGAGCTCTTCAGCCCAGGCTCCTTTTGCCTCTTGTAATCTTCTTTTTAGCCCTGCCAGTATGACTTTGTTGGCTGCCTCGGCTTGCCCATTAGCTTGTGGGTGCTCCACCGAGGTGAACTGATGTTTTATTTTCATACTGGCTACTAGGCTTCTGAAGGTAGAATCGGTGAATTGGGTTCCATTGTCTGTAGTAATGGAATAAGGTATCCCATATCTTGTGATGATATTTTTGTAGAGGAACATCCGACTTCTTTGAGCAGTGATGGTGGCCAATGGTTCTGCTTCTATCCACTTTGTGAAGTAATCTATTCCCACGATCAGGTATTTGATTTGTCCTGGCGCTTGGGGAAAAGGACCTAACAAATCCATTCCCCATTTTGCAAAGGGCCATGGAGAAGTGATACTGATGAGCTCCTCTGGGGGAGCCACGTGGAAATTTGCATGCATCTGACATGGTTAGCACTTTTTCACAAATTTTGTGGCATCTTTCTGCAAGGTCGGCCAGTAGAATCCAGCTCTGATTACTTTCCTGGCTAGTGACCTTGCTCCGAGATAATTTCCGCAGATTCCACTGTGGATTTCCTCTAACACCTCGGTGGTTCTTGAGGTCGGTAAGCACTTTACTAATGGTGTTGATATCCCCCTTCTGTAGAGAGTATTTCTCACCAAAGCGTAATGTTGTGCTTCCCTCTGGATTTTCCTGGCCTCTTTTTCCTCTTTTGGAAGGATGTCAAATTTTATGTATTCGACCAAGGGGTTCATCCATCCGAGGTTTAAATCGACTACCTCAAGGACTTCTTGTTTATCTTCTATTTTTACCACTGAGGGTTCCTGGAGGGTTTCTTGGATCAGGCTTCTGTTGTTCCCTCCTGGCTTGGTACTTGCTAACTTGGATAGGGCGTCCGCTCTGCTGTTTAGATCCCGAGTTATGTGTTTAACCTCGGTTTCTGCAAAGCGCCCAAGGTGCTCCAGAGTTTTCTCCAAGTACCTCTTCATATTTGGGTCCTTTGCCTGATACTCTCCGCTTATCTGGGAGGTCACTACTTGTGAGTCGCTGTATATCATCACCTTTGTAGCACCGACTTCTTCTGCCAGCTTTAATCCAGCAATCAAGGCTTCATACTCTGCCTGATTATTTGAAGCTGGGAATTCAAATTTTAGGGAAACCTCTATCTGGGTTCCTCTTTCATCTACCAATATTATGCCTGCACCGCTTCCTGTTTTGTTGGAGGATCCATCTACATAGAGTTCCCATGTAGTTGGTTTTTCCTCCTGATCCCCTGTGTATTCTGCAACGAAATCGGTGAGGCATTGGGCTTTAATCACCGTCCGAGTTTCATATCTTAAGTCGAACTCGGAAAGCTCTATTGCCCATTGAACCATTCTCCCTGCAACATCCGTCTTTTGGAGGATTTGCTTCATGGGTTGGTTCGTACGGACTCTTATTGTGTGAGCTTGAAAGTAAGGCCATAGCCTTCGTGAGGATATTACTAAGGAGTAGGCAAACTTCTCTAGTTTGTGGTACCTTAGCTCAGGGCCTTGTAGAACTTTACTGATGAAATATACTGGATGTTGTCCGACCTCATCTTCTCTTATCAGGGCTGATGAGACAGCCTTGTCTGCTACGGATAAGTATAGGACGAGGTCTTTTCCAGATACGGGTCGGGTCAGAATAGGAGGTTGGCTTAAGAACTTTTTGAACTCCTGGAACGCCTCCTCGCATTCAGGGGTCCATTCAAACTGACATCCCTTTCTCAATAAGGAGAACAGTGGAAGGGATTTTAGTGCTGATCCTGCCAAAAATCTGGAGAGGGCTGCAAGTCGGCCATTCAGCTGCTGGACCTCTCTCAAACAAGTCGGGCTTTTCATCTCTAGGATGGCTCTACACTTATCGAGATTGGCTTCGATCCCTCTTTGTGTTAGCATAAATCCTAGAAATTTCCTTGCCTCCACCGCGTAGGCGCACTTTGCGGGATTTAGTCTCATCCCGTGCAGCCTTATGGTGTCAAAGACTTGTGAGAGGTTTGACAAGAGGTCGACTTTTTTCTTGGTCTTTACCAGCATGTCGTCGACGTATACTTCCATTAGGCTCCCAAGGTGAGAGGCAAACACCTTATTCATCAACATTTGATATGTGGCTCCTGCATTTTTCAATCCGAATGGCATGACCACGTAGCAGAAATTAGCTCTGGGTGTGATGAATGATGTCTTCTCCTGGTCTGGCTCATACATTGGGATTTGATTATATCCCGAGTAGGCGTCCATGAATGATAAGTATTGATACCCCGAGCTGGAGTCCACTAGGGTATCAATACTTGGCAGTGGATAAGGGTCCTTAGGACATGCCTTATTTAAGTCGGTATAGTCGACACACATTCTCTATTTGCCATTTTGTTTTTTGACTAGCACTACATTGGCTAGCCATGTTGGGTACTTGACTTCTCTGATGAAGCCAGCTTCCAGGAGCGCCTGTACTTGCTCTTCTACTATTAGGGCTCGTTCTGGGCCGAGCTTGCGTCTTCTTTGTTGTACAGATCGGGATCCCGGATAAATCGAGAGTTTGTGGGACATGAGTTCGGGGTCTATCCCAGGCATGTCGGAGGCCTTCTAGGCGAAGAGATCGGAGTTATCTCTTAGGAGCTTAGTCAACCCTTGTTTTAGGGTTTCCCCTAGGTTGGCTCCTATATGAGTATTTTTCCCTTCCTCTTTGTCGACCTGTATCTCATCGGTTTTTCCTCCCGGTTGTGGTCGCAGCTCTTCTCTGGCCCTTGCACCGCCGAGCTCTATTGTGTGAACTTCTCTGCCCTTTCCTCTCAGATTTAGGCTTTCATTGTAGCATTTCCTTGCCAACTTTTGATCTCCTCTTACCGTTGCTATCCCCGCTGAAGTCGGGAATTTCATGCAAAGGTGGGGAGTGGATACCACGGCTCCGAGTCGATTAAGGGTAGCTCTGCTGATTAAAGCGTTATATGCTGACCCCACATCGATGACTATGAAGTCTATACTCAGGGTCTTTGATTTTTTCCCCTTTCCAAAAGTGGTGTGGAGGGGCAAAAATTCCAGTGGTTTTATTGGCGTGTCCCCTAATCCGTATAGGGTGTCGGGGTAGGCTCTTAATTCTTTCTCATCCAACCCTAGTTTATCAAAAGCGGGCTTAAAAAGGATGTCCGCTGAGCTTCCTTGGTCTACTAAGGTTCTGTGGAGATGGGCATTTGCCAGGATCATAGTTATTACTACTGGATCATCGTGTCCAGGGATTATTCCTTGCCCATCTTCTTTTGTGAATGAAATGGTAGGGAGGTCGGATGACTCCTCTCCGACCTGGTAGACTCTTTTGAGATGTCTTTTGCGAGAGGATTTGGTGAGTCCCCCTCCCGCGAACCCCCCTGAGATCATATGGATATGTCTCTCCGGAGTCTGCGGCGGTGGGTCTCTTCTATCCATATCATCTCGCTTTCTCTTTCCATGACTGTCCGACCTTTCTATGAGATATCTATCAAGCCGACCTTCTCTAGCCAGCTTTTCTATCACATTTTTAAGGTCGTAACAATCGTTTGTGGAGTGACCATATATTTTATGGTACTCACAGTAGTCGCTGCGGCTCCCCCCTTTTTTATTTTTAATGGGTCTAGGGGGTGGCAGCCTTTCAGTGTTACAAATCTCTCTGTATACATCCACTATAGAAACTTTCAGAGGAGTATAAGAGTGGTATTTTCTTGGTCTCTCGAGACCGAGTTCCTCCTTTTTCTTGGTTTCCCTCTCCCTCTCTTTTGTTGAGGGAGGGTGCCCAGGTCGCCAACTCAGGTCTCTCAGCTTAGCGTTTTCCTCCATATTGATGTACTTTTCAGCTCTTTCCTGTACATCACTTAGAGAGACGGGGTGTCTTTTAGATATGGACTGTGAGAAGGGACCTTCTCTAAGTCCATTGACTAACCCCATTATGATTGCCTCTGTGGGCAGGTCTTGAATCTCTAAACATGCTTTGTTGAACCTTTCCATATAGGCTCGTAAGGATTCTCCGACCTCCTGTTTTATTCCCAGGAGGCTCGGTGCATGTTTCACTTTGTCTTTCTGGATAGAGAACCTCATCAAAAACTTCCTTGATAGGTCTTCAAAACTGGTGACCGACCTCAGGGGGAGGCTGTCGAACCACTTCATCGCTGCTTTCGATAGAGTGGTCGGGAAAGCTTTGCATTGCGTAGCGTCGGAAGCATCAGCTAGGTACATCCGACTTTTGAAATTGCTCAAGTGATGCTTCGGATCCGTGTTTCGTCATAGAGGTCCATATCGGGGCTTTTGAAGTTCCTCGGAACTTTTGCCCTCATTATGTCCTCGTTGAAAGGATCCTCCCCTCCTAAGGGCGGTTCTTCTCGCTCGTCACGGGAGTTGCGACCTTTGAGCGAGGATTCTAACTTTAAGAGTTTTCTTTCCAACTCTTTTCGTCGTTCCATCTCTTCTTTTAGGTTCTTTTCAGTCTCCTTTTGTCGCTCCCGTTCTTGTTCTAACTGTTCCAGGCGACTGTGGACTAATCCCATGAGTTCAGTTGCATAGGATGGTCCCTCTTTCTCTGATTCGCACCCCTCTAAAGAGTTTACCTTCGGATTTTTTACTCCGGAGGTACCTTCCCTGTGTTGATCGTTGGTTCCCTGGTGGAGGGTGAAGTCTGCATCACTATTACCTGTGTCCAGATTCTCTTGTTCAGAATCTGACTCCACATGACCCTCTTCGGGGGATCTGTCTGCCATCTCTGGTTGATCTCTCGGGTCCCCGGTAATGGCGCCAATGTTACGGTGGGTAACCGGAGATTGATGGGCTAGATGGCGTTGGTTGGCCCAAACGTGTGAAGGAGGAGGATTTCGAATGGATCTGCAACTCGGGGGCCTCCGTCCGACTTGTTTGTATGAGGAGATGGGGGTGGTACCTGCAAAGACACTCCGAT
Organism: Arachis stenosperma; assembly: GCF_014773155.1. NCBI lineage: Eukaryota > Viridiplantae > Streptophyta > Magnoliopsida > Fabales > Fabaceae > Arachis > Arachis stenosperma. The sequence goes on along the minus strand of NC_080380.1, from coordinate 140,955,204 downwards.
GCCTAAGTTAGCAAGAGTGTGAGCAGGTCTATAGAGTATTGGACTTAGAGATACTTGAGGGGTGTCAGTGTATTTATAGTGGTGAACCAATAACCACCGTTGGAGTAGTGCCATATTTTTAGGGTGTTAACCGTCCCATTATCTTAGGGATGTTAGGATATGGCTCGTGGAAGTGGTTAGAGAGATTCTAGGGGCAGTTACTCATTTGAATGAGTGTTTATCCGCCAGCTAACCCTCGTGCCCGACTTCTTTAGAACAAGTCGTAGTGAGTACCGACTTCGTGGGATGAAGATTGGTACTGGTGAGGCCCAACCCTTTGGATTAGGTCTTTTACTTGATCCTGGGCCTTTATTATTGGGCCAGAGTATGAACAATATGATTCTTTCTCTATCAATGTACATACTAAAAAATAAAAAAGGGTGTGTATTTACTTTTTAAATTTTTATATATATTTTTTTTGTTTTTGAATATAAAAAAAAGTTTTACCCATATTATGTAAACGGATTTTAAACGGTTTCTTATGTATCCACGCTTAAAATCACATGAATGGTGGAGTACTCTTCACATCTAAAGAGATAACTTGTTGTAATAAGTAAATTTTTTTTTGTTAGTTAATATTAATTAATTTGTGTTTAAATTTATAATTTAAAATTTAAAATAAACAAAATAATTTTTAAAAATTTTATTGATGTTAATAAGAAAAAAAGTACGTTAATTTCTTAGTATTACTCTATTAATAATAGTCTTTCCTCTAACGTCTTAAAAACTTTTAAATAATACAATTTTAGATGTATATTGAAGCCTGAGGGGAATTAGATTAAAAAATAATTTTAATTAAATGATTTCTGTGGTGTGGTGGCTAATTTTTTGTGGTGGTTAAAGCTGAATATAGTTGATTGATCAATAAAATTGGTACACATAGATAAAAAAGATAATGCATGTATGATTAGTTTAAAAAAAAATCCGTAGAAACCCAAAAAACATTAACGATGATAATAAAATTTGTGTGGAAAAGACTTTTTAATATGTAGGTACTCAGAGATATAATTGAGTTATGTATCTTCTCATAAAAATATCACCTCTTTGTCTTTTTTTTTTGTTATTTTTTTCTTAATAACAAACCATTTAATTAATAGACTTAAACATCATGATTAACCTATTTAACAAATTAAAGTAATGCATTTCGTGGTTAATTTTTCTTTCAAGGTTTGCAGGTGCATGCTAAGGTTAGTTATCTTATTTTCTATTAAAATATCTTAATATATCATTTAAGTCAAACATACTTTTTTTCTTGTAAAATTTGAAATTATAAATTAAATACACTCTAATATATAGTAAACAATCATGAGTGTAATTTAAATAAAGATAAAGTTATTATATAGATATTGATGTACATCCAAAGAAAGACAAAAATATTATATGAATATTGATGTACATCTCCTTCATTGCTTATTATATACAACAAGCTAAGACTAGTATATTCCGCAAAACTATGTCATATATAGTAAGAACTAGTATTTATCAGATGATATATATATTTATATGATTACAAGTATATCAATATATAGTATCTAATACGGTGGGATATATATATGAATAAAATTAAAAGTTGATTTTCATACGTACAGATTATTAAGAATTTAAAAAATCATACGTACAGATTTTTATACTTACATATATAATAAAATTTGTGAGGCAAAGACTTTTTAGCATGTGCTGGTACTACTGAGATATAATTAAAAGTTATGTATCTTCACGCATTAAACATCATTTCTTTATTTTTTTTTTTACTTTCGTTATTTTTCTCTTAATAATAAACCATTTAATTAATAAACTTAATCGTCTCAATTAACCCATTTAACTAATTAAAGTAATACATTTGGCGTATAATTTTTCTTTCTATTTTGTCGCCTGCATGTTAACTATGCTAAAATCAGTTATCATATTTCCTATTAAAATATATCAACATATTTTTTAAGCCAAACATATATATAGAGATAAACTTACTCATCATTCATGTATAACAAGAAAAATTAAATAAGATATCTTATTTATTATAAATTGTTTAGTGTCCGTTTCATACACTCATTTTCGATGTTTATTGCCAAAAAATTAACTAAATAGAAAACACAATTTTAATTTAATATATTTTTAGATAAAGAAAAAAATATAAGATTCATTCTTTATCAATGTACATACAAAAAAATAAAAAAGAGTGTGTATTTATTTTTTTAATTTTTATATATATTTTTCCGTTTTTGAATATAAAAAAAGTTTTACCCATATTATGTAAATGGATTTTAAACGGTTTCGTATGTATCTATGCTTAAAATCACATGTATGATAGAGTACTCCTAACATCTAAAGGGATAACTTGTTGTAATAAGTAAATTTTTTTTTTAGTTAGTTAATATTAATTAATTTGTGTTTAAATTTATAATTTAAAATTTAAAAATTAAAATTTAAAATAAACAAAATAATTTTTAAAAATTTTATTGATGTTAGTAAGAAAAAATAGGTTAATTTCTTAGTATTACTCTATTAATAATAGACTTTCCTCTAACGTTTTAAAAACTTTTAAATAGTGCAATTTTAAATATATATTGAAGCCTGAGAGCAATTAGATTTAAAAATAATTTTAATTAAATGACTTCTGTGGTATGGTGGCTAATATTTTGTGGTGGCTAAAGCTGAATATAGTTGATTGATCAATAAAATTGGTACACATAGATAAAAAAGATAATGTATGTATGATTACCTTAAAAAAAACTCGCAGAAACCCAAATGACATTACTGATGATAATAAAATTTGTGTGGTACTTTCTCGCATGTGGGTACTCAGAGACATAATTGAATTAGGTATCTTTTCATAAAAATATCACCTCTTTGTCTTTTTATTTTTTATTTTTTTTATTTTCTTACAAACGATTTAATTAATAAACTTAAACATCATAGTTAACCCATTTAACTAATTAAAGTAATGCATTTTGTGGATAATTTTTCTTTCGATTTGTAAGTGCATGCTAAGGTTAGCTATCTTATTTTCTATTAAAATATTTTAATATATCATTTAAGTCAAACATACTTTTTCTCTTGTAAAATTTGAAATTATAAATACACTCAAATATATAGTAAACAATCATGAGTATCATTTAAATAAAGATAAAGTTAATATATAAATATTGATGTACATTCAAATACAGACAAAAATATTATATGAATATTAATGTACATATATAGTAAGAACTAGTATTTGTCCGATGATATATTATATTTTATATATATATATATATATATAATCACAAGTATATATCAATATATAGTATCTAATTAAGACGGTGGGACATATATATAAATAAAACTAAAGGTTGATTTTTATACGTACAGATTATTAAGAATTTGAAAAATCATACGTACAGATTTTTATACGTACATATATAATAAAATTTGTGTGGCAAAGACTTTTTAACTACTACTGAGACATAATTAAAAGTTATGTACCTTCACGCATGAAACATCGTTTCTTTGTTTTTCTTTTTTTACTTTCGTTCTTTTTCTCTTAATAATAAACCATTTAATTAATAAACTTAAACGTCTCAATTAACCCATCTAACTAATTAAAGTAATACATTTGGCGTATAATTTTTTTTTTTATTTTGTCGCCTGCATGTTAACTATGCTAATATCAATTATCTTATTTTCTATTAAAATATATCAACATATTTTTCAAGCCAAACATATATAAAGATAAATTTACTCATCATCCTAGTATAACAAAAAAAATTAAATAAGATATCTTATTTATTATAAATTGTTTAGTGTCCATTTCATATACACTCATTTTCAATATTTATTGCCAAAAAACTAAATAAAAAACACAATTTTTAATTTAATATATTTTTAGATAAAAAAAATATAGGATTCTTTCTCTATCAATGTACATACTAAAAAATAAAAAGAGTGTGTATTTACTTTTTTAATTTTTATATATATTTTTTCGTTTTTGAATATAAAAAAAAGTTTTACCCATATTATGTAAATAGATTTTAAATAGTTTCATATGTATTCACGCTTAAAATCACACGTGTAGTGGAATACTCCTAACATCTAAAGAGATAACTTGTTGTAATAAGTAAAATTTTTTTAGTTAGTTAATATTTATTAATTTTAGTGTTTAAATTTATAATTTAAAATTTAAAAATTAAAATTTAAAATAAACAAAATAATTTTTAAAAAGTTTATTGATGTTAATAAGAAAAAAAGTAGGTTAATTTCTTAGTATTACTCTATTAATAATAGTCTTTCCTCTAACGTTTTGAAAACTTTTAAATAGTACAATTTTAGATGTATACTGAGGCCTGAGGGCAATTAGATTAAAAAATAATTTTAATTAGATGACTTCTGTGGTGTGGTGGCTAATGTTTTATGGTGGCTAAAGTTTTATGGTGGCTAAAGTTGAATATAGTTGATTGATCAATAAATTGGTACACATAGATAAAAAAAGATAATATATGTGTGATTAGCTTAAAAAAATTCGCAGAAACCCAAAAGATATTACTGAAAATAGTAACAATTTCGATACGTTACCAACAGTATTTCTGCTAATTTCTGTCAACTCTTATTTATAATTGTGTTTAATGGAAGTATTTTTGTAGATGTGTCTAATAAAAATGCTTTTTTCTATAGCTGTGTCTAATTAAAATATATTTATGTTACGTTGGGTAACCGGAGATTAATGGGCTAGACTCGTTAGGTTGGCCCAATCGTCTGGGGAAGGAAGCCTTCGAGCGAGTTTGCGCCTTTAGGGACTCCGTCCGACTTGTACCTGTGAGAGAATAGGGGGTGGTACCTGCGAAGACACTCCGATGCCTAAGTCAGCAAGGGTGTGAGCAGGTCGAGAGAGTATTGAGACTTAGAGATACCTGAGGGGTATCAGTGTATTTATAGTGGTGAACCAATAACCACCGTTGGAGTAGTTCCACCTTTTAGGGTGGATAACCGTCCCTTTAACTTAGGGAGGTTACGATATGGCTCCTGAAAGTGGATTGAGATATTTTAGGGGCAGTTATTATCTGCCAGCTAATCTCTACTTCCGACTTCGTTGGATCAAATCGTGGGGAGCACCGACTTCTTAAGAGAAGGTCGGTGTACTGAGGTGCCCAACCTTGTGGGTTGGATCTGTCGCTTGGACATGGGCCTTAGCGTTGGGCCAAGGTATGAACAATGCCCCTACTCGAGCCCAATTTCTTTTAAGAGTTGGGGTCGAGTATCATAACTCGGGACTGTAGCCGACCTGATAGGGAACCGACGTGATTTTTTAGAACCGACGTGTTTTTGAAAGCTTTCAACAGTCGCGTCAAATCAAACGTCGCGTCTCTTAGAGGTTTGAGTATTCATACGCTGGGGTGGTTACCTTGGTAACGGTGTAACTTCTTAAATGGTTGCGTTGTTTTACCTTTATGCCCCTAACGTGCTTATAAATACTTTTCCCTCTCTTTCCTTGTTTCGTTTCTAAAAACTTTCTCACTTACACACTCTGTTCCGAAAAGAAAGCTTCCTTTTTCTTTGATCAACTACTATAGCACCTTCGACACTTCAAAAGTAAAGGTCAGTTTTCTTTCTTCTTCTTCTCTTTTATGACTGTTTTTATTTGCATGTTTTTATTTGAGAGGAGTGTTGGTCGTAGACTTTAGTGATTCTGTTTTGTTAAGGATCTTACCCCAAGCCCCTTAGAGGCCCTATTTTTGATCCTTTTTTCTTTTTTCCCTTTGTAGGTTTCGGGATCCTTTTCTTTTTTAGAAAAAAGATGTCTTCTGTAGAATCTCTCACTCGATGGGTAGATGTTACTGTTCTTGGGGAAGAACCCTATATAGATACTGACTATGTTACCGACCTTCGTACTTACTATAGAATTTGTGCTTCTGATGGGGATGAGTCGAGATATGAACTGATAGCCCCGGGTCTGGAAGACCGGGTTTGTTTTGGAAGAGCTTCTGAGGAAGACCCTCATTTTATTTTTATGTATGAGAGTTTTTTCACCTGTTTGGGTATTCTTCTTCCTTTTTCTGACTTTGAAATAGCCGTTTTATCTCATTGCCGGATAGCTCCTACCCAACTTCACCCCAACTCTTGGGGTTTTTTGAAAATTTATCAATTTATCAGCCATGCCCTGGATTTACCGACTTCTTTGAGTATTTTCTTTTTTCTTTTTCACATGACCAAGACCTTTAGTGGGCAAAATAACAAACAGCAATGGGTTTCTTTCCGGGCCATACAAGGCCGGAGAATTTTTACCCTTTTTGATGAATTTTTTCATGACTTTAAAAACTTCTTTTTCAAAGTGCAAGCTATAGAGGGTCACCACCCCTTTTTCCTGGATCAAAATTCTTCTCCTCGCTTTCCCCTGTACTGGTTAGAGGCCTCTCCTTGTGAGAAATATAGTTTGGATGATTTGGACGAGGTGGAGGTGGCCATCGTTGGGTTCTTCCGAGAAGTTTGGGGGAGAGCCCCTTATCTAGATACCAAGAAGATCCTCCAGGGGTCTCTGACCTTTGTGCAGGCCCAATTAGGTAGTGTCGTATTGATTTGTTGGGTTTTCCGACTTTCCGAGTTGTTTTCTCCGATTTATTTTATTGACTTTTTTACCTAATGGCTTTTGCAGAGATGGCAAAGAAGAATTTGAGGGAGTCTTACCAGAGGGTTCAGGAAGCCAAAGCGAGATCCCGCGCCAGGGTCGGTGGTGCCAGGGCAGCTGGTCCTTCCCCTCCCCCTTCTTCTCACAGCTTGAGGACCCCTGCTCGACCTATTGTTATTTCTTCCTCGGTCTCTTCTCTGCCGCCCCCTTCTTTCCGACCTTCTCCTAAGCCAGAAAAGAAGAAGCACAAAACTTTAGAGTCTGGCTCTCCGTTTGAAGGTGAGGCCAAGGTGGATGTGCCTCAATTTATCCGGAAGCATATCTATCCTTATACTCGTATGAGTATGGATGATGCTTCTCTTCGAAACCACCTTACTATTCTGGCTCAGGAGAGTATCAGGGCGGCGGGGGTGTGTACCAAGTTTCTTGATATTTTTGAGAAGACTCCCCTCAGCTCTTTGGGTTCATCCCTGAGGGTTGAAGAGCTAGAAGGGAGGATTCTTTTGTATCAGGAGGCTAAGAGGAGCCTGAAAGAGGAGGTCACCAAGCTGAGAGAAGAGAGGGATAATCTCCGGAAGGAGGGGGAGAAGTTGATGGGCCGATGCTCTATGGCGGAGGGTCTACAGGAGAAGGTGGAGCATAGCTACTCGAGTTTGTTCCAGGACCTTGTGAAGGTCCAAAAAGATCTGGTAAGAGCTCGGGATGCTTATGCGGATCTGGAGGACACCATTGCCGAGGGATCTGAGGAGGCGTGGAGGGTTTTTAAGGAGCAGGTCGGGGTTATTGCTCCCGACCTGGATCTCTCACCTTTAGATCCTGGTAAGGTTGTAATCGATGGGGCCATTGTATCTCCTCCCCGACCTGTGTCTGAATCCGAGTTGAAGACTCGAGGCTAGAGAATCATAGAGTCCCCTCCCCGACCAGATGATGCTCCGAGTTCTTCCAAGGCTCCTGAGACTTTCCCTCTAACTCCTATGGATATTTCTCACCCTGACTTTGGTGGTGCTCTGACTACTCTTCCAGGTTCTGGTGGTGACGCCCTTCCGAATTGAAAAAAATTATCTTTGGCTATATGGGGGCCCGATCTGTGGGTCCCCCTTTTTTAAACTATTCATTTTTATGTTGTGGTGGTACGTCGCTGACACTTTCTTGGTCTTTTATGGCCGTAAACAAAATATTTTAAAAATACTCTTTTTTGGACAAGGGTTTAAGTTACTTTTGTTGGTTGTGTGCATGCTTTTTCTGCTTTAGGTTTCGAAAAAAACCCCCTTTTTTATCTTTTGTTTTGAAAATCCCTTTTTTGCTGGCTGTCATTCTTCTAAGTTTTTCTCAATTTTTCCTTGAAGGCTTGGGACAGTCTTTAGTGCTTTCTATGGGTTTTCTGATCTCTTTTCGGTATTCATTGTGCTCAATTTTTTGATATATTGAGTTTTTATAACTTAGGTTACTTTTGCGATGTATTTCTTTATTTCTCAGAATTTCTGACTTGTTAGTCAGTTAATTTCCGAGTTTATTCACGATTGACTTTTATAACCTATTTACACCGACTTGTACCTCGTCGTTTTATCCTGACGACCATCTAGGTCGGTTCATGGGATTTTCACGCTTTGTCGAGCTTTAGTCGGTGCATTTCGTAGAAAGCGAGAAGGAATTTATAAGAGATATTTGAAAAAGATCTTTATTTATTTGCAAAGGTACTTTATCGCTACTAAGGGTTTTGGGCTATCTAAGACCCCTTAGTCTCTACTGTGATGCCTTGTTAAAAGCCATTCTTCAGAAAAAAACCCTTTTATTTTGGAAAAAAATCATGAAGTTGGGAAAAGAGTACATCAGGGAGTAGAGTTTGCTTTTAACTGTAGTACCTTTTTATATTACAAGCATGCCACGACCTAGGTAGCTCGGTGCCGTTTAAGTTGGTCACCTTGTAATAACCTTTTCCTAAGACCTCACTAATCTTGTATGGTCCCTTCCAATTAGCAGCGAGCTTTCCTTTCCAGACTTGTTGACTCCTATGTCGTTTCTAATTAAAACCAAGTCGTCTGGGGCAAAGCTCCTTCGAATGACTTTTTGGTTGTATCTGTTCGTCATCCTTTATTTCAATGCTGCTTCTCTAATATGGGCTCGTTCTCGGACTTTAGGGAGTAGTTCAAGTTCTTCTTTGTGTCCCTTTATGTTTCCAACCTCGTCGTAGAAGTTCACCCTTGGGCTTTGCTCGTTGATTTCAACCGATATCATGGCTTCTATGCCATAAGCAAGTTGGAAGGGTATTTCTCCTGTGGCATACTGAGGTGTGGTCCGATAAGCCCAAAGTACTTGTGGGAGTTCCTCGGCCCAGGCTCCCTTTGCGTCCTGTAACCTTTTCTTCAACCCTGAATATGACATTGTTTGCTACCTCGGCTTGTCCATTTGCTTGTGGATGTTCCACCGATGTAAATTGATGTTTGATTTTCATACTGGCTACCAGGTTTTTGAAGGTTGAGTCGGTGAATTGAGTGCCATTATTAGTGGTGATGGAGTGGGGTACCTCATATCTGATGATGATGTTCTTGTAGAGGAACTTCCGACTTCTCTGAGCAGTGATGGTGGCCAATGGTTTTGCTTCTATCCACTTTGTGAAGTAATCCACTCCCACTATTAGATATTTTACTTGCCCCGGAGCTTGTGGAAATGGTCCTAGCAAGTCCAATCCCCACTTTGCGAAAGGCCATGGGGAAGTTATGCTAATGAGTTCCTCGGGAGGGGCTACATGGAAGTTTACATGCATTTGGCATGGTTGGCATTTTTTCACAAATTCCGTGGAATCTTTTTGTAAGGTCGGCCAGTAAAATCCAGCTCGGATTACCTTTCTAGCTAACGACCTTGCTCCAAGATGATTTCCGCAGATTCCATTGTGCACCTCCTCTAGCACCTCGGTTGTCTTTGAGGTCGGAACGCACTTTAGTAGTGGTGTTGATATCCCCCTTTTATAGAGGATATTTTTCACCAGCGTGTAATTTTGTGCTTCCCTCTGGATTTTCTTGGCCTCTTTTTCTTCTTTGGGGAGGATGTCGAATTTCAGGTATTCGACTAAGGGCTTCATCCACCCGAGGTCTGACCCGGTGATTTCAAAGACGTCTTGAACAGCCTCCGTTTTGTCCACGGTTCAGGGAGAGTTTCTTGAATTAGGCTTCTGTTGTTCCCTCCTGGTTTGGTACTTGCTAGCTTGGAGAGGGCGTCTGCCCTGCTGTTGAGGTCCCGAGTTATATGCTTTATCTTGGTCTCTTCAAAGTGCCTAAGGTAGTGTTTGTTTTCAGGTACTGAGACAGAGACTGAGAGACTGAGACTCAGTATCGTGTTTGTTAGTTTAGAGACTGGTACTAAAATTTCTGTCTCTGTCTCTAAAATTTCAGTATTTCAGTACCTCTAAAAAGTAGGGACACAGGGGACTGAAATATTTAGAGATGGAAACTGAAATTTTAATAATATTTTATACCTAAAATACTTTCATTTCAATTAATTAATTCCAATTTTACCCTTTGTGCAAATTAAATTAGAGTTTCATTCTTGTTTCAACTCCTGTCTCCCATTTTGCACCAAACAGAATACTGAGATTTATTTCAATCCCTGTCTCTTAGTATCTGTCTCTCAGTCTCAGTCTTTCTATCTCTGTCTCTCCACCAAACGCTACCTAAGGTACTCCAAGGTTTTGTCCAAGTATTTTTTCATGTTGGGATCTTTGGCCTGATACTCTCCGTTTATTTGGGAGGTCACCACCTGAGAGTCGCTGAATATCATTACTTTGGTTGCACCGACTTCTTCTGCCAGCTTTAACCCTGCAATCAAGGCTTCATATTCTGCCTGATTGTTGGAAGCTGGGAACTCGAATTTGAGAAAAACTTCGATTTGCGTTCCCCCTTCACTGACCAATATTATGCCTGCCCTGCTTCCAACTTTATTGGAGGACCCATCTACATATAACTCCCATGTAGTGGATTTCTTCTCTTGATCTTCAGCGTATTCTGCTAGGAAGTCGGTGAGGCATTGAGCTTTTATTGCCGTTCAAGCTTCGTATTCCAAGTTGAACTCGGAGAGTTCTATTGCCCATTGAACCATTCTACCCGCAATATCCGTCTTCTGAAGGACCTGCTTCATGGGCTGGTTCATTCGGACTTTTATCGTGTGTGCTTGGAAATACGGCCGTAATCGGCGTGAGGCTACTACTAAGGAGTATGCAAACTTTTCAAGTTTTTGATACTTTAGTTCTGGGCCTTGTAGAACTTTGCTGGTGAAGTACACAGGATGCTGCCCGACTTCATCTTCCCGTATTAGAGATGATGCTATAGCTCTGTCTGCTACTGACAGGTATAGGACGAGCTCTTCCCCGACCACGGGTCGGGTCAGGATTGGGGGCTGGCTCAAGAACTTTTTGAACTCCCGGAAAGCTTCTTCGCATTCCGGAGTCTATTTGAACTGGCATCCTTTTCTTAGTAGAGAGAATAGTGGAAGGGATCTTAGTGCCGATCCTGCCAGGAATCTGGAAAGGGCAGCAAACCTTCCATTTAATTGTTGGACCTCCTTCAGATAAGTTGGACATTTCATTTCCAGGATAGCTTTGCACTTATCGGGATTTGCTTCGATTCCCCTTTGTGTTAGCATGAACCCTAGAAACTTTCCCGCCTCCACCGCAAAGGTACATTTTGTGGGATTTAGTCTCATCCCATGCGACCTTACGGTGTTGAAAACTTGCGAGAGGTCTGTCAAGAGGTCGGTTTTCTCCTTAGTTTTCACCAGCATGTCATCTACGTAGACCTCCATTAAGTTCCCAAGGTGGGGAGCGAACACTTTATTCATCAACCTTTGATATGTGGCCCCGGCATTTTTTAATCCAAATGGCATCACCACATAGCAGTAGTTTGCTATAGGTGTGATGAATGAAGTTTTTTCCTCATCTGGTTTGTACATTGGGATTTGGTTGTATCCCGAGTAAGCATCCATAAATGACAAGTACTGATACCTTGAGCTTACGTCTACTAGGGTGTCAATACTGGGAAGTGGATATAGGTCTTTGGGGCATGCTTTGTTCAGGTCGGTGTAGTCGACGCACATCCTCCATTTGCCGTTTTGCTTTTTGACTAGCACTACATTCGCTAGCCATGCCGGGTAATTGACCTCTCGGATGAAGTCGGCTTCAAAGAGGGCTTGTACTTGCTCCTCCACCACCTGAGCTCGTTCTGTTCCGAGCTTCCACCTGCGTTGCTGTACGGGTCGCGATCCGGGATGTACTGACAGCTTGTGGGACATGAGCTAAGGGTCTATCCCTGGCATGTCAGAAGCTTTTCAAGCAAAGAGGTCGGAATTATCTCGCAGGAGCTTTATCAGCCTTTGCTTCAAACCTCCATCTAGGCTGGCCCCTATGTTGGTGTTTATTCCTTCCTCTTTTCCGATTTGAACCTCTTCGGTTCTTCCACCCGGTTGCGGTCGCAGCTCTTCCCTAGCTTTTATTCCCCCGAGCTCTATGGTGTGAACTTCCTTGCTCTTTCCTCGGAGGTTTAAGCTTTCATTGTAGCATTTTCTTGCCAATTTCTGGTCTCCTCGTACCGTCGCTATTCCCCTAGGTGTTAGAAATTTCATGCAAAGGTGAGGGGTTGACACCACTGCTCTGAGCCGATTTAATATAGTCCTACCGATTAAGGCGTTATACGCTGACCCGACATCGATGACGATAAAGTCGATGCTCAGAGTTTTGGGATTTTCTCCCTTTTCGAAGGTCGTGTGGAGGGGGATGTATCCCAGTGGCTTAATTGGCATGTCTCCTAGCCCATACAGGGTATCCGGATAAGCTTTTAGCTCCCTTTCGTCCAACCCTAACTTGTCGAATGCGGGCTTAAAGAGTATATCAGCCGAACTCCCTTGGTCCACCAAGGTCCTGTGGAGATTGGCATTTGCCAAGATCATGGTTATCACCACCGGGTCGTCATGTCCGGGCATGATCCCCTGCCCGTTCTCTTTGGTGAACGAGATGGTCGGGAGATCGGGAGATTCGTTTCCGACTTGATAAACTCGCTTCAGATGTCTTTTGCGAGATGATTTAGTGAGTCACCCTCCCGCGAATCCTCCAGAGATCATATGTATGTGTCTCTCGGGGGTTTGTGGTGGTGGGTCTCTTCCGTCTTCATCATCTCGCTTTCTTTTTCTATGATTGTCCGACCTTTTCATGAGATATCTATCAAATCGGCCTTCCCTGGCCAACCTTTCTATCACATTGTTAAGGTCGTAGCAATCATTTGTTGAGTGATCATACATCTTATGGTACTCACAGTAGTCACCGCGGTTTTCTCCTTTTTTGTTTTTGATGGGTCTAGGGGGCGTAGGGGTGGCAAGTAGGGAAGCCCACCCCGCCCCGCCCCGCCCCGCCTAGTGAGGCGGTCCCAAAATCCTAGCCCGCCCCGCCTAATGGCGGGCTGGCGGGCCGGCGGGTTAAGCCCGCCAAATAAACTCTTTTTTTCTTTTTTTTTTTATTTTTAACTATTAAATAATATATATAAAGACATAAAAAAAATCTCTCCTATTTTTTACTTTTAACTATTATAATTTCTAAAAGTATAAACAAATTATAATTTTTATATTCACAAACATTAAAGTCTTTGTAATTATAAATATTGTTCTCAAAGCAAAATAAACATAAGCCAAAACATAATTATAAATATTGTCTCTAAAACAAAATAAATATAATCCAAAATACTCAATTTTCATCTTCATTCTCTCGTAAGTTGGGTTGGGAGAAGTTGGATTTTGGTAAAAAAATTGTAAAAATACCCCCTTGCTAAAAAAATTCTAAGCCCGGCGGGGAAGCCCGCCCCGCCCCGCCAAAGCCTGCGGTTTAAGCAGTGCGGGTTAGGCGGGCTTTTACTATTTGGCGGTCCCAATTTTCCAGTCCAACCCGCCTTTTTTGGTGGGTTACGCGGGTCGGCCCGCCGGGTATAGGCCCGTTTGCCACCCCTAAGGGGGCGGCAACCTTTCAGTATTACAGATTTCTCTATATACGTCCACTAGAGAGACTTTTAGAGGAGTATAGGAGTGATATCTCCTCGGCCTGTCGGGACCGACCTCCTCTGTTTTATTGGGCTCCCTTTCTCTCTCTTTTGCTAAGTGAGGAGGCCCCTGTCGCCAGTTGGACTCCCGTAGTCTGGCATTTTCCTCCATGTTGATGTACTTTTCTGCTCTCTCTTGTACATCACTCAAAGAGGTGGGGTGCCTTTTTGATATGGACTGAGAGAAGGGGCCTCTCTAAGTCCATTTACTAACCCCATGATAACTGCCTCTGTGGGCAGGTCTTGAATTTTCAAACACGCTTTGTTGAACCTTTTCATGTAGTCACGTAGAGGTTCCCCGACCTCCTGCTTAACTCCCAGTAGACTCGGTGCGTGCTTTACTTTATCCTTCTGAATGGAGAACCGCATTAGGAATTTTCTCGAGAGGTCCTCAAAGCTGGTAACCGACCTGGGAGGGAGGCTATCGAACCACTTCATCGCTGCTTTCGACAGGGTAGTTGGGAAAGCTTTGCAGTGAGTTGCATCAGAAGCATCAGACAGATACATTCGACTTTTGAAATTGCTTAAATGATGCTTCGGGTCTGTGGTTCCGTCATAGAGGTTCATATCAGGGCTTTTGAACTTTCTTGGAACTTTCGCCCTCATTATGTCCTCACTGAACGGGTCCTCTCCTCCCAGGGGTGACTCTTCTCGGTCGCCACGGGAGTTCCGACCTTTAAGAGAGGATTCGAGCTTCAAGAGCTTTTCTTCCAACTCTTTTCGTCTTTCTATCTCTTTCCTGAGATTTTGCTCTGCCTCTTGTTGTCGTTCTAATTCCTGTTCCAGTTGTTCCAAATGATCTTGGTGGCCGTGGACCAGCCCCATTAACTCGGTTGAATGGGGTGGCCCTTCCTTTCCAGACTCTCGTCCCTCCGAGGAATTTACCTTTGGGTTCTTAAGTCCAGAGGTGCCTTCTCTATGCTGGTCGTTGGTTCCTTGGTGAAGGGTCAGGTCCGCGTCATTGTTTCCAGTGTCTGGATTTTCTTGTTCGGAATCAGACGCTGTATGACCATCTTCTGGTGAGTTGTCCGCCATTACTGGTTGATCTCTCAGGTCCCTGACAACGGCGCCAATGTTACGTTAGGTAACCGGAGATTAATGGGCTAGACTCGTTGGGTTGTCCCAATCATCTGGGGAAGGAAGCCTTCGAGCGGGTTTGCGCCTTTAGGGCCTCCGTCCGACTTGTACGTGTGAGAGAATGGGGGTGGTACCTGCGAAGACACTACGATGCCTAAGTCAGCAAGGGTGTGAGCAGGTCTAGAGAGTATTGGGACATAGAGATACCTAAGGGGTGTCAGTGTATTTATAGTGGTGAACCAATAATCACCGTTGGAGTAGTTCCACCTTTTAGGGTGGATAACCGTCCATTTAACTTAGGGAGGTTACGATATGGCTCCTTGAAGTGGATTGAGAGATTTTAGGGGCAGTTATTATCTGCCAGCTAATCTCTGCTTCCGATTTCATTGGATCAAGTCGTGGGGAGCACCGACTTCTTAAGAGAAGGTCGGTGTACTGAGGTGCCCAACCTTGTGGATTGGATCTGTCGTTTGGACCTGGACCTTAGCGTTGGGTCAGGGTATGAACAATTTATATATATATTTTTTAGATGTGTCTCCTTATACATGTGTTTAAAATATAATAATTAATTATTATTGGTAATAAATTAACAGATAATATATTGGTATCCTATACTTTTCCAAATAGTAATTACAGTTTCCAAATTCATTTTTTTATGGATTGAGCCTTGAATGAAATGGACAATAAAAAAAGAATCAATTAGAGTGGAATATTTCAAAAATATGTGTCAAAATAAAAGGAAATAGAAATTGGACATACATCCAGTAAATTAAATGGTTAGAATGTGGTTTAAAAAAAGGGGATTGATGCAAAATAAAATAGCAAATAGGAGTATTTCTAAATTAAATCACTCATTTAATCTAATTCAAATAAAAAATCAATTAAAACTGTACTAATTTGAATTTAATTGGATTTTATTTTTGCAAATTGCATGGATCAAATTGAATTTTAAATTTGTTTCAGATCTAATCCAATTCAAATCGCATAATATAATGTACTATAATATTATTATTTTATTATTATGTTTATAATTTTATTTATAATATGTTTAATTTGTTATATATTTTTATATTATTCATGTATTATTATTTAATAAATATTTTATATTTAAAATGAGATTTATTTATTTATTTATTTTAACTAATATATAACTTTATTTCCATTGTTATGTTATTTTTTATTTTTTAAGGTATTATTAAAATTTATTATGTTATTGTTAGTTACTTAAAATTTGATGTTAAGATTTGTTATGTATATTTAATTTGTTATTACTTTATTAATTTGCGTCATTCCTTTTTTTTAACCGCTCTAATCATTTAAATCACTGGGTGTCCAAGTACTATTTCTTTTCATTTTGACACACATTTTTTGGAATATTCCATATTCTAATTTCATTATTTTTGTTTATTGTCTATTTCACTCCAAGACTCAATCCATCAAAAAATGGTTCTGGACCTATAAATACCATTCTACCATTGTGATAATATTTATTGAATTACCGTTTTTTTTAAAACTAATCATACACTAGCTAACTTGATGTGTGTCTGAATTTTATTGGCTAGTTAATATTATCAACTAATGCATCGTAGCTGGCACTCAAGAGCCAACATGGTGGGTGAGACATGACATTGACGAAGATAAACATGTGGTAAAATATGAACAATTTTGGATGTGATTTTGAGGTATATTTTTCTCTTAGCCTAAGAAGATGTTTGATGTTGTCATGGCAAGGTGGCTTTAGGAATCACATTAGTTAGGTTGATTGCTTGGAATATTAATAATGATTATTAAAGATATCCAGACCTTGGTCATTATGAACTGGTAGTGTTCCATTCAACATGTAAATCTTCATGCTCCATAGAGAATAGCAATTTGCAAACTATTTGGGACAAAGCTTATTGAACTTATTATTTTTACTGATGCTAGCTTCTGAGATGACCTACTTAAAATTAGTTTCTTGTTATTTCTTTATTTTTCTTGAGCTCATGTATAATTTAATATCTATTTAACATTTAAATAAAGTGTCATTCATTCAACTATGTTTTCTATTTGCAAATACAACAAAGGTTTGAACAAATAGAATAGTGTATATATACTTTGGGAAAGAATCTCATTCCAAAGTTTAAGCTTCATCAGTATGCTTTTTAATTTTGGTGTTTGTAGTTCTAGTTGTATTTTTTAATAACGTAAAAATTTGATATTTTAGATTTGTGATTTTTAATTTTTTTTAAACATACAAATCTGAAGGTTAAATTTATTTTTTTATTTTAATTTTTTTAAATATACAAATCTGATTTTCAAATTTGTGTTTAGTGTTAAAAAAATTTTAAACATGCTAGTCGAACCTTCCGATTTATTTTACAATGAAAAAAAAATATTTCTACCCACAAATTTGAGGCTTTGTTCTCTTCTTGACCATAAATTAAATTATGGGAAATTTATTGTAAAGGACCGCTAGAAAGATTTAATTATTAAAAAGGACCTTTAATATTAAAATTATTAAAAAGGACCAAATCTCCTTATAATATTTAAGAAGAAGAACCAAATCTTTCTATAAAGAGACAAATATATCTTTAATTATTTTTTATTTATTTTTTATAATTTTCCCTTAAATAATAAAAATTACTAAAATAATAATAAAAAATAAAATTTTAATAACAGTTTTACTAAATATTATTTTCTAAAATTGGTCATCTAAAATTTTAAATTAATAATTATTCTTCAGATACTTACACAATAACACTTATTTCGTGTTATGTATTATAGTAAATTGAGTTTATGAACTGATTCAATTTATCATGTATTTTCTATAATAATAAATTAAATTGGATTGATTAGATTTATTAAAGAATTTAGTGCAGATATAATTTTTCACTTGTTTTAATAAATTGAAATAGCCTAATTTGATTTATTTAGATATTTTGTCTTATTAATAATTAAATTTATTTAATTTAATTTATATTGATATATTTAAAACAGACGTGTAATCAAATAATTTTATGTAGGATATCTGTATAACTTTAATCTCTATTTATTAACGTAAATTATCTTTGAATTTATATCATGTTTTATTATTATAATTCAATAGCTAAATTAACATGAATGCTTTTTTTTTTCTAAAGATAGAAGACTCGAATCCGTGACCTCTTAATTGAATATGGAGAGACCTCTTAAAAAAAAATTAACATGAATGCTATACCCCAAAGAAAATATAAAATACAGGGTCTCTAAAAATTATAATCTTTATGTTGATAAATTTTATTTTTCTTAAAATTTTAATAATTTTTATTTATTTTTTTAATTTTGTGATCTTTACCCAACAAAAAAAATAAAGCTAAAAAATCAGAAAAGTAAAAAAATACATAAATAAATAATAAAAATTACTAAAATTTTAGAAAAAAAAATTGTTAATATAAAAATTATAAAAAATAAATAAAAAATAATTAAAGATATATTTGTCTCTTTATAGAAAGATTTGGTTCTTCTTCTTAAATATTATAAAAAGATTTGGTCCTTCTTAATAATTTTAATATCAAAGGTCCTTTTTAATAATTAAATCTTCCTAAGGGTCCTTTACAATAATTTTCCCTTAAATTATTTCTTTTACACTTGTGTTCGACACATGGAGACATTATTAGAGTATCTTTTCTTGGAATATGCTTTTTTTAGTGATATAAATCTTTATAATGATTCTCATTCCACTAAGATGTTCATAAGTGTTGAGTTTGTATATTGGGTTTTTATTATTAATGAAAGAGAAAAATAATAAAAAATTACAAAAATAAATAAATATATTTTACATTTTCATCTAAAAATTTTATTTTCATAAGATATTATATATATGTTAATTTTTGTGTATATAATATTTTAATTTTAAATTAACAAAGGCATTGTAAAATTAAATTAATGCATTCATGTTGTTTACAGTATTGCAATCGTACGGATAAAAAAATCTTTCTCTACTTGGGACGTATGTTATTTTGTGTGTTCTAGTTTTCATAATAGAAAAACTCTCTCTTAAAATTTGAAATTGTAAATATACTCTAATATACAGTAAACAAAAATGAGTATCATCTAAATAAAAATAAGAATATTATATAGACCACTACAAGATTCTTGCCATTTTGTGGCGGTTTTTTTTGTGTTTTGTGGCGGTTTTAAACCCCCACAAAACGAATTGTGGCAGTTTCCAAAACCTCCAAAATTGGAGGTGCCACGAGCTTATTTGTGGCAGTTTTTAAAAACCGCCACAACGTGTTTTAGTGGCGGTTTTTTTTGCTGTTCTGTGGGGGTTTTGCGTTAACAGCTTCTGGCAGTTTTTTGTCATTTTTGTGGCGGTTTAAAACCCCCCACAAAGTTCATTTTCAAATTAAAAAGAAAGGGCCACAAACTGAACGGCGGCAAAACCACTACCAGACTGCTATTCCTAATTTTGAGCACTGCCAAAAAAGAGGTTCGTAGCAAGCCACATTACTAATCATATTAACTAACCATAACTATACAAATATAAGTAAATAATTGAAATATTAATACATTGATAGAGTATGATTCTTGGTAGTGGATTTACAAAATTCCAAGTAAAAAACAAAGATATCCCAGCACGAAATTCTTAGTATAAATTAAACCAAAATCAGCTCAACCAAAAGCATAGAATCTTTTTCCTGTAGAAGGAAAACAGGGCAAATTAGTACATAAACTAATTTCTGACATTAGTTGACTTAATTATATAAATTATAATCAGTATTTGATCAGTGATGGAAACATTTAATTTTGTCTGAAATGTAATGCACACATATCGCAATATATACCTTATTATCTTCAGTAAACATTTTACAAAAAAACCTCCTTATCACTTTATTTATTTATTTTCTTTGACATTAGTATGTGTATCTGCTCATTTAGGTCACCAAATTTCTTAAAACTATGTGAAGAAGAAAAAAAAAACAACTTCGAAATGCACATATATATATACCTGACGCTTTCGAACCCTTGCAACAGAGCTTTGAAGTTCTCCTTCAAGCTTAGTCAATTCTTCGTATTGGAGAAAAGCTATGCCTTTTCCAAGGTAGCGCTGAATCCTCATCTCAAGGTAGTCTCTTTTTCTATCAAAAGCATCTAGAATAAGATATATTATTCATTTATTCAGCTTAAAAACAGAATTTAAATAGCTTACAATTCAAGATTAGCTAAAAGCAAATGAGATTTAGAGTTTAAAATTTGAGTTTAATTATAATATATATATTTGGATGATAATTTATTAATTCCTTTATGGTAATCAGATATCCATATACAACTAAATTCTCAAAGTTTTATATATGACCCCAAGAAGTTGGCATATAAAGCACCAAAGTCAATTTGATCAGATATGGTCTCATACAAATTCATATATGCCATCAATTTATACTGTAGGTGTATAAATTTAAGTTTTCATAGAAGATTTTTATATTTGACTCCAAAAAATGGGTTTCATCAAGTATCACTAACCCCAAATCTATATTGACATAATTAAGAAACAATAATGTTGTCGGCAACCCAAAAAAATTGGAAAGAAAATATTTAATACCGTTTAGTATGGAGAGCCTTGCCAGCTTTCATGAGAAAAGGAACTTCATCCCATCTTGCATTGTCAATGAAAAGCACGGCCCTTATATTGACCAACAACAACATCTTCTAACTGAATTGGTCTCATTGATCTAAGAACCTTCACCTGAGTTTGAGACAACAATCTTAAGTGTAATCATTGAATAGAATTGATCAATTAATAAAGCATCATCAGCAAGTTCAAAGGTTATCAAACTCTAGAGTTCACCTAAACTCTTGGAGCTTTAGTGATCTTGAATATTAGTAAAGGTTAGAAAGAAAAATGAAAAGAACCATATGCACCTGAATATTTGTTCTTCAGCTAGGTACTGCTTGGGACATCTTGTTAGCTCACTTGATGATTCCAAGTCGCGGCCAAATGGCTTTTCGACAATAACCCTTGTCCAGCCATTTCTTGAAGAAGCTTTGAGGCTAGCACATTTCACCACATCCACAAATATATTTGGAGGTATTGACAAATAAAATAGCCTGTTTGAATCTTTTTCACCCTGCAGTGTAAAGAATTAGTCTCAAGAATAATTACTAAGCAGGAACTTACCATCTCAGTCTAATGTTAGTTAGTATGAAATCATTGATAGAGTTATTAGTAATCATGAAATGCCTTAAATTGTATGACGCCACCTGGTAGTAGAGATGTATATTTAGGAGGTATTTTAGGAGATAAAAACACTTTTGTTAAAAGTTTTAACCAAATAGCATAAAAGACAAACCATTGATATGTTAGTGTTACCTCTTTTTCTTTCAGCTTGGAGTTCAAGTCTGAAAAATCATCCTCAGAGTTATACAGACCAGAATGGTAAAAACATCTTTTCAAGAATTGATCCATTTTGTCTTCACAACTTTTCCTGCAAAGTTCAGAACCATCAATATTTACAACATGAAAAAGAACTATGGGAAAAAGTGAAACAGGTGAACTTGTACATGATGCTACCAAATAGCATTTACCTCTTGTCAATTCTACATGTTAAAGTTCTGCTAATCATTTTCCTTAATTCTTCATCGGTCATTTTGGTCCAAGCATAACCATACACAATGAAATTCTGCAATAACATTTAGAAAAACCAAAGCCTCAGATGCAATGGTCTTGCCAGTTGTTTAATGTTAAGCCTGTTCAGGACCTCAGGTAGCCAATCTTCATAGTAAAGAGCAAAGAGTGCTGGAAAAATCTTCTTCCATAAAATTTGCATGTTTATATCATATATTTGATCCATCCTGACCAAAATATTAATTTGACGTTCATATATTTATTTAAATATGATAGGATAAGTAGATAGAATTGAGGAAAGCCATAAGGAATATAAAAAGTTTATACCTGTAGGGGTGAAAGGAGTAGTGAAAGAGCTTGCCAGTGTTGGAGAAGACGATGAGTCCAATCTGGGCGTCACAGAGGACAGAGAGCTCCTTGGTCTTCTTCAGGACTCCGTTCCTTCTCTTTGAGAACGTCACTTGCCTCGTCGTCGTGTTTTCTATCTTCTTTATCTCTATCTTTCCCCTCCCCATGTTTTATTCCACAGTTGAAAGAAAGAAGAACAGAAGGAGCCAGGAAGAGAGTAAAACCGAGTCAACACCTCACCTAACCAACTCTCCCACGATTTCCTTCTTTGCTAAGCTATTTAGGAAGCAATGCGTGAAATCAGGAAATTTTAGGAGTAGTAAAATTGAAATCAGAGCTCCTTATCTAGAAAGTCAATTTAACTCCTTAAATAGAAATAAACAAATCTAGAAAATATATAAGTTACTAAGTCATAATGACAGAATTCGTTACATCTCTCTTCATCAGTTTAATGGATAATGTGAAGCAAGTCCCATAAACATTGTTCTCTCTTCAGAAAATGTGTGAAGTTGTCAAGTTTCTGCAGAAATTTGAACATTTTAATCTTCTTATTGTAGGCTCAATCGTAAGTTGAACTAGTCATTCAAACTTTTAAATTAGCATATTTAAATATAAGGTATAGGACTTACTTGGAGAGTGTCACCAGAAGGATCATACATGCAACGGGGTTCATTAATCAATTCCCACCCAAAAATGGTGGGGTCATTTAGAAATTCAATTTTAGTGATAGTATTTTTCCTTGTCAAAACTGTCTGCCGAAAAATTGAGACAAAAGTATTAATTGACATAAAACCAGCCTCATGTAAACATGCAGCTAAAATTGAAAAGTCAGCAAAACAAAGAGAGAACACTGTCATCATGCAATTTAAATTTCAAAGAGAACTACAGATAATCATCTTTCTTGGAAGGGCAAGAGATGCAAGCTTCATAATCATAAATAAGGGAGAAAAAAGAAAGAAACGAGCACAACAAATCAACAATCAGGTCCTTAAATAAAGACTCGATAGCATTATTAGATAACACTCACCTGATGATACCTTCATCTTTGTTACCATCATTGGAAGGAACAGGCTTAAATAAAGACTGAATCATCTCAACTCTAGGTTAAGTGCGAACTGCGGCCCTATAGCAGGATATAAAAAAAATCAGCGGCCAGCGCCCAATCCTCATAAGTTTAACTAGTTTCTGAAATATGGCATTCAATGTTAGATAAACAACTCTAACTTTTCAACAATAAGAATAGAAAATGACAAGATAAAACAATAGAGAATACTAACCTTATTGTTGAAATTCCAATGCCCAACCTTTGGAATGAAGTTCTCCTCATTTTCAACTACAAGTTGCAAATACAGGAGACATATGAGAACACCTTCAGAGGCCTTAAAATGATAGGTCTGTGCTTAACACCTGCTTCACATAAAATATTTTTGTGAAATCTGTGGAAATTAACACTGAGTAAGAGAATTTAAATATTAAGTTAAATAAGATAATTTGGGTTATTATTTTCCTAGTATTCCCAATAAACAGAAATATAATATTTTAAAATTAACAGAGTAAGAGAATTTAAATAAACCAACGCTTCTGATAATTTATTACAGGAATATATTATCTAGTAATTGGTAGTAATCGAAGCATAACCATAATCTTAACTTGCACTTTTGCAGAATCACCTCAAACATCAGATACACCTCAGAGTGCAAAATCGACGGCACAAATGAGTTCTAATATAATAATTCCTAAAAAATAATTAATACTAGGAGAGGGGGGAGTAGAAGTTACCTTGACGGCAAGAAGTCCAAGTGCAAAAGCCCTCCCTTTCTCAAACAGCAACAGCTTCTGAACGAGGTCTTCTTCAGTCACGGGAGGAGCTTGGAGGTGCTGAACCAAAGCTGGAATAGCTCCTCCTTTGACAATCACGTTCACCACTTCCTTTGTAAGACACAACCACCGAAGAATTTACACCAAGAGACATGCACGACCGAATTTGCCAAAAACCGAAACGAAGGGAGCACACGCTAGAAGATCGAGGAAGAGGAATGGAGGATTTACCATTTTTGGCAAGATCGGCGAGCGCGTGAGTGGTGCGCTTGGCGGCGGCTCGATCTGACTCCTTCCATGAGAAAGTGGAGTTGAGGATGGAAACCTGCTCCTGGATGTCGGCAAAAATGGCGTCGCGGGCGTCGCCGATTACTCTCCCTCTGATCTCAGATGCTACGGTGAGCTTGATGGTGACCATGGCGAAGAGAGAAATACGGTGGCGTAGATCTAGGGTTTCTTTCTCACTCTTGTTCTTCTTTTATTTTTTTGGACAAGTACACTAGGGACTGCTTATTTGTTTGGAGGATTGGGCTTAAAAATTTAAACTAACATTAATTAGTGGAGGTTTCATATTTTGCCATAAATAAAATATGTTATGGAGGTTTTTTAAAACTTCCACAAAAAAAGTCCCATAAACAAGTAGAAATCTTGTAGTGGACATTGATGTACATATGCGTAGGGCTTATTACATACAACAAGTTAAGGCTAATATATTCAACAAGATCATATTATATATAGTAAGTAGTAATATTTGTTTCCACTATATATTCTACAATTTTTTTTTTCACTTGCCCTGACCTATGCAATGTCCTATAAATAAGGAGAATTTGAATTGTGGGCCAAACACACTAACAAATCACAACAACCATATCAACAAGTACAGCATGCTTAATAAAATTCAATACGTACAGAAATTTTCATATCAAAGATCACAACAACCATATCAACAAGTACAGCATGCTTAATAGAATTCAATACGTACAGAAATTTTCATATCAAAGATTAATACATATGGAGATCTTGAAGGTGGAGGAATGCCTACTGGAAGGTTTAGAAATTTTCATAACCATCAGATTTTGTAGGTATAGAATTAATTGCTTTCTCTTTATATATATTTTGCACCTGCCAACCTGCTGTAACATATGCTATGAAGGATAATAAATGCTACAAAAGATAATATAATAAAATATTAGCTGCACCATGTTATAAAAAAGGGTATGGAAGATTGCAGAGAGTATAATTCTCATCTGTTGAGTCAGTTAGAGTTTGTTATTATTGAATTCTATTAAGCATGCTGTCTCAGCTCTTAATATATATCAAAGATTAATTTTCATACGTACAGAAAAATTAAATACATAACTAGTACTAGTAAATTAAAGTTCATGGCTTCAAGTTATAAAAATTCAGAAAACAAAAGTTTTTAACTACTTATATTTTGCTAGCTATGATAATGTTTCATAAAACACTTGATATACATGTCCCTTATTAAAAGGTTAATACTTCTATTTTGTTAATAGTATAACAAAATAATATTCTGTAATGTATGGATAGAATTAATGAAAAATAAAATTTAATTTTCTAATATTTTTATTCTCTTTACTTTTCTGCATACTTAGAATGATAAAAATTAAATTCAATTTTGTTATTATAAAAATTATAATATTATTATGAAATTATTTATTAAAAAATAAATTAAAATATATATATAAGAAATTATATATCTAAAAATAATTAGTATGCAACTTTGTTAAGAATTTAATAAAGATAATTTTACTAGCTAAATAGTTCTATTAATACTCAATAATTTAAGTAGAATAATGACTTAAATATAAATATACCTATATGTACTCTTGTTTCTTAATTTTTTCATAACTATATTATATATTTATCCATTTCTATTCTCTATAATCTATAAAACACGGACACTATTTTTATTTGTTCTTCCGCATGTCAGACACATTTCAAACACGGCACTTATCAATACTCGTCCGATACGAGTGTCTTCTATGTCCAACCATGTTTTAATAAAAAATAAAATTTTTTCTCCAAACACACTTGAACACATCTAAACAGCGTGTTTAGCTTTATTCTTAACATATATTCTTGAAATCAATTTAAAAATACTATATATTATTAATTATTAAAATAATAAATATTTTAAATATTTTATATAAATAAAAAATACTTTAAAAAGTAATTTATATATTAATATTAATAAAATATAAAAATATCATTATAATTTATCTTAAAATACTTTATATTTCATATATATGTCGTGTTTTTGTGTCTTGTAAGAATTTTAAATTAAATTTGTGTGTCCGCGTGTCCCGTATCCGTATTAATGTTTGTGCATTATAAATAACATTATCTTTTAAATATCAACGAATTATAACTCAAATAATATAATTTCTCCATCTTTACATAGAGGTTTCAATTCGAATCTCACTTCTAATTAATATATATATCTTGAAGTGACGGTGTGAGTGTGTAACACTGATGATAATAAAAGGCATGTGCGGATATAACCAGAAAAATTAAATAAGATGTGTTACTTATTATAAATTGTTCAATGTTCGTTTCATTTACACTCGTTTTTAATACTTAATACCAAAAAGTCAATTAGAAAACTCAGTTTTTAATTTAATATTTTTTTAGATAAAGAGAAAAATACAAGATCTTTTTTTGAAAATATGCATACCAAAAAATAAAGAGTATGTATTTATTTTTTAGATTTAGAATACATAAAAAAGTTTTGACCGTGTAAACGAATTCTAAACACTTCATATGTGTCCACAATTAAAATCACACGTTTGGTGAAAGATACGATTCTTACTTTTAACATCTAAAAGGATAATTTGTTACAATAAGTAAACTCTTTTTCTTTTTTTTTCTTTTCTTTTAATTTATATCATATATAATAAGTAGTCAATTATATATATATATATATATATATATATATATATATATATGGTCACATCAATGTATATTAACATATATTATCTAATTAAGATAATGAAATATATATGAATAAAATTAAAAATTAATTTTCATACGTACACATAATAAAATTTAATTTCTTAATATTTTTATTCTCCTTACTTTTCTACATACTTTGAATGATAAAAAATTAATTTAATTTTTTATTATAAAAATTATAATATATTATGAGATTATTTATTAAAAAATAAATTAAAATACGTATATAAAAAATTATATATCTAAACAAAACTAATATATAACTTCGTTAAAAATTTAATAAAGATAATTTTACTAGTTAAATATTCCTATTAATACTCAATAATTTATATACAGTTCAATAAGTTAGGAAATTAACAAAGAGTGAATAGTATAAGAAAACTTTCAGGCATGCATGTATTTTTTTGGAAGTCTGAAATTCCAATTATCATTACCATTGAGATATAACATTAAATAATATACACAAGGCTCAGATTTGAGGATGAAACATATTATGCATATGAAGGTTTGGAGTGTTTATAGATCATACAACTGGCTCTTCTTTTCTCAAGTTTTCTTTAGGTTGAAATTCTTAATTTGTCCTCCACTCTTCTTGCAAGCTTAAAATGCCTTTTTTTTTCCCAACCATATGGCTTTGGCGAAATGCACTCAGTGTTAGAAATTTTTTGTTTATTCTATTTTTGTTTTTGTTTTATTGTATCTCGTATTATTTTTTAATTATATTGTTCATACTTCATACACCAGAAATTAGTTATTGTGTAAAAAAATAAAAATTAGTTATTGCGTAAAAAAATATGTATCTAGTATTTGATAAAAAATTATTTGGTATACTATTATAAATAAGTTTTAATTATTGTGGTAATTAAAGATCTATATAAAAAAAATGTATGATTTAATACGAAAAATATATATAGATACATATTATTGATTTAATTATTGAGATTTTGTATACAAGTTGTATTATTGGATTCATTTATTTAAAAGGCGATGATGAGAAATAATGCTAGGATAGTTAATTTTGTTTATATTTCTATTATTTTAAAATTTTAATTTTGATGCACTGTTAATATAAAGTAGTTTTATATATGCATCAAATCACGTAATATTATATCACTAAAAATAATTATTATTTTTATTAGTGGTATGAATGGTCATTCAAAAAAATTGATGTGATTGTATGACTATGTAAAATATTTTACACTATCACAGTATTAAAATTAAACTCTTAAAAAATAAAATAATGCTATATTTTGTAAAAGAACAAAAAGTTAATTAATTTGTTAAGAGTTTTAAATATTCGGAAAAGGGAGAGTAACGCAAGTTACTAGAATTTATAACAAGTACTTTATTTAAAATAGGTGTAATATGGATAAATATAATCATTGAATCCAAAATCAAACTTTTTTTTAACCTTTTATGTTTATGAGTCACATTTTTTCTATTTGGCTTATGTTAAAAGTAATATTAAATTGATATTTGGTTAAATATAGTTTTATTCAAGAGTATGTCCTTGGTTAATAAATTATTGAGATGGAATATTTTGATTAAGTTTTAATAAAAAAAATTTGGACAAAACAGTTGTTAACAACAATAATTATTACAACAACAATAAATTAGTTTTTAATTAGAATACTATATAAATTAGAATTTTTTGTTTAAATAAAAAAACTAATTTTTAATTTGTGTTGGAAACAACTAATTATTTACTTTTAGGTGTATTATTTGTTATTTTTGCAAATAGCTTTATTTTGCAGGTGTATACCGTAAAATTAAAAAAAAATATTTTATAAATACTGATTTTAAAATAAAAAAAAAACTTATTTTTCACAAACTATGCATGTAAAATAGGATAAAAGAGATTTTTACTGACATTGATATTTTTTATGTTTAAATTAATTATTTATTTTACTTTTCATAAATTTTAAAATATAAATGTTAATAAAAAGTATTTCTATTTAGATTTAAATAAAATATGAAAAAATAAATTAATAAGAATTTAAATTTTGTGCTTTAATTCAAATTTAGTAAAAGTTGTATTTTACCACATTTATGAATATAAAACAAAATGATTAACGATCTTATACAATTTATTAAAATTTATCATTTAATTTATTATCAGCTAAGAAACCATTATCAAGACTTTTGATTTAAAAAAAAAAATACACTTAAGATATAACCTTCCATATGACATAGGACAAAACAACTCAAACTTAGAATTTTTTAGAGTTTGAATTTGAAGTACCAGATAGTCATATCAAAATATTTGTTATATTATATTTATTTTAAAAATTAAATAATAGTAATAATTTGACTAATGTTATTTCTTAACATTTTCTAATCACATATGGTATAAATCTAGTTGATCTTTTTAAGTTGTTTTATTATGATTATTTGTTATTCAAATTTTAAAATCTCTAAAGTTTAAGTTCATGTACTACCATAGATGGTTATATATTAGGTCTATTTTTTTAAAATCAAAATTCATAATTTAAATTTATAGATTTTTAAGAATGTAATTTTTTTATTTTAAATTTAGATTTTTATTAATTTTTAAATTTTTTGATATTTTATTTAAATACAAAATAAAATATTTTTTATTGATATTTATGATTAAAATTAAATATTTGTTACCATAATTTTGTCTAATAGCCTTTGAAAATAAGAATGATTCTTTTTGTTTCATTATTTCGTATTTTGTGCCTGTAAATATTCATTTCTTTCTTAATTTTACAACTTATGTTGTTAAATTAACAAATAATATGTATACATATAAATATTTTTTAATATAAATTGAAAATAAATATTTTGTATTTAAATAAAAAATAACAAATTAATATCTTATAAATAAAGTAACAAATTAATTCTCATTTTTTTTAAAAAAATTATTGAGGTATTAATTATTTAAAATTTTAAAAATAAAAATAATTTTTTATTTATTAGAAATAATTTTTTATTTTTATGATATAGAAAAATTTATAATTATTTTAATGAAGTATTATTTCTGATTTAGCTATTTTAACAAACAAAAATTTGTAAAAATTGACTATTTTAACCATATTAAAAGTTCATGAACATATAAAATTTAACAATCTTAAGTTCTTAACTATGATTATCTTAACATTTAAAGAAAAAAAAACCCATGATATTTAAAATTATTTCACATACAAAACTATTTATGTGTTAATCTTGTTTTTTTTTTCTTTTACAAAAGTATTATATTATATAATTTGTTGGATAACTTACTAATACCCCTATGTAATTTTTTTTATAATTTAATCAAAGTCCATCATTTCAAAGAAGGAATAAGAACATCACAAGCCAATAAATTAACTCAAATGGCATAGTCTTTTCATACTCAATTAAGAGATTGCAGGTTCGAATCTCCTATCTTTGGTAAAAAAAAAAAACATCACAATCATGCCGAGCCACATAACACTAAGGTAGCGTTTGTTTTCGAAAATAGGACACAGAGACATGGACACCGAAAGGACACTGTTTTATATTTTTGTATCCACTCTTTTACGAAAGACAATAATGGACACGAGATTTAAAAAGGTGGACACGGACTTTTTAATCAAAATTTTTTCTCTTTCTATCCTTAGATATTTTTTATTATTCTACTATTATCTCTTCTTATTTTTCTTTAATTTTAGCTTCTTCTCTACATCGGAGTTCTTCTTTCTCTGCGTTCTTGTTTTCAGATACTCTCTTTTTTTAAAATTTTTTATTTCACTGGATAATTAATTTATTCCTTTTTATTGTTCATTCTCTTCCTTATGGCATGCTGTATTAATAGAGACTTAATTCACTTTTCTATTTTATGTTATTTTATTTATTCTTAATTTTGTTACTTTAATACTATTTTTATCTTATTGGTTCATAGACCAATTTTTTTTTGTAATTTTCTGTACTTCTACGTACTCTTATTTTTTATTAAATTAATTTATACTTGATGTAAAAAAATTAGAATTATATGACTATTTTACTTATTTTGCATACTATTTTAATTTTGTCCATGTCTATCCAAATATAATACAAGACATTACATTGTTGCCTTATCCATCATATCCGAACACAAAACACAAAATAATTTTTAGTGTTTCTGTTCTTATCTCCTAAATGTCCAATTTTAGTCTTGTACAGTACAACAAAGCTACACGGTAAATAAATTACAAGCAACCAGACCCCACTTGGAATTTGATCTTCTAAAATAGTAGCTGATATACATGCTGAACAGTCTATATATACTTCATAACATCAAATATTTGGTTGTATACATATCTTTTATCTAATTTTCTACCAAAAGAAAAATGTCTACCCAATTACTGGATCTTTTTCTTGTTGGAGGCTCCTCTGAAGGAGGATAAGGAGAAAGGCAAAGAAAAAAATAAGAAAAAAAAAGCAAAGAGGATAAAGAGGCCGAGGAGGATGTACACTGCAGCGGTGTCTATATGCAGAAAATATGTCCATGCAAAGCTAACTAAACAAACTGCCATGATGAATGTATGTGCAAAAGTAGTATCTGTCGAAATCGTCTAAAGGCTCCGGTAGCCGAGCCGGAGACATCTTGCTCTGTCTCCACGCTCCTTGCAATGGCGGAGTTTGACAATATTTTGTTGCGACGCGTGGTTTGCAATCCAACTTGTCTCTGTGATAAGAATATATGCGCTAACAAGCATGCCTTTGTATTAGAATATCTTAATTAGGGCAGGAAAATATCAAAAGGATTAGAAAAAAATTAATGTAATTTATTAGGATATTATTCTACAATGAGTATACTCTTAGCGTACTCTTAGCGTACTCTTAGTCTATATATTGATAAAAAAATCAATATAATTTATTAGGATATTATTTTTAATAAATTACATTAATTTTTTTTAATTCTCTTTGATATTTTTCTAATTTTCTCTCTAATTATGATATTCTAATACTTTGATCTCCTACCCAAATGAGATTTTTGAAATGGTATAATTTTATTGTTTACTATTTTATCTTTAAAAGTAGATTTTCATATTTACCTGAGATATTTATCGGATCATCTTTTTTCTTTTGTTTTTTTCAAACGAAGGATGCATTGAAAAAGGAAATAGTTGGAGTTCTACAAAAGTTTAACTAGTGTGTGGTTTGAGTTCTACAGAAGTTTAACTAATGTTACTCTCTTGAGAGATTCAGATGTTCTATTTTTAAGTAGTAGTGAAAACTTATGTTTCGATCTATCTTTAATTTTCAGTACTTTAATTTTTAACAGTAGTTAAAAATCGTGTTTGCATCTATCGTTAATTTACAATGTTTGGTTCTACTTTAATAATTGTTTTGCCTACGACTTCCAAATATTGTCAAGTAGTCAGTTGAAATGTGACAATAAAGTTGTAATAAGCATTTTAGAGAATCCCGTACAATATGATAGAACATAGATCGACACTTTGAGTATTGGTGATCCCACTACTCATCTTGAGAGGGAGTATTAGAATATCATAATTAGGGAACAAAATCAGAAAAATATCAAAGAGGATTAGAAAATAATCAATGTAATTTATTAGGATATTATTTCATAACGAGTGTACTCTTAGCATACTCTTGGTTTATATATTGGTAAAAACTTTGTAATCACAGATGAGAAATATGAATAATAAAAATAATACTTTTTTAAATAATTCTTGGTTTCTTCCTAAACTCTTTTAATTTTTTGTTTCTTTCTTTAATATATATACTTAAATGTATTTAAATTTTTAATAGTAAAAGTTTTTTATAATGTTATTGAACAATAAAATGAAAGAATGAATAATTATTTGTTTAAAATTTTTTTTAGTGTCTATTATTTGTTTAATTAATATATCAAGTTTAGTACTTAATAAAAAAATAAAAGAGTGAATAATTATTTTTAGTCACAGTAAAAATTTCACTTTCTACTGACACCATTCGACTGTCATGAACTTTAGTGGTATGGTAAGAGATATAACTAAAATTTTAATATCATTGATATTTATTTATAGGTTAAGTAATTTGTTAAACTAAAGCTTTCTGTTAATTTATTTGTATGTTTTAATGTTGAATGTTAATTTATTTGTATGTTTGAATGTTGATATTTAGGTGCACGACTAAGCTATAGTTACGTTAGGAAGTGGAAGGATTAAGACGGGTTAAGATTAAGACTGGTTAGTTTTAACTTTTGAAGTTATGTTTGGGAAAAAGCTTTTTGGTCATGAAAAATGGTCCATTGTTAGCAGTGTTATTATAAAGTTATTGTGTTATAATCATGTGGAGAAAATTTTTCATAAGTAATTTAGTAACTCAACAATCTATCTATTTACAAAAGTTGCTGGAGATGATTTATTAATGATAAAAAGCATAATCAATTTTAAATCATATCAATGATTAAATAATAAATAGGCAAAGAGGAAAACTAATCTTTAGGCTTCTTTTGGTAAATTTTTATTAAAATTCTTTAAATGATCTTATTTTCAAAAAATAAAATAAAAAAATAAAAATAATTTTATGAATTTTTGATATTTTATGTAAAAATATTTTTTTATTTAACAATTATATTTTGATACAACAATATAAACATATTTATTTATTATATTAAAAATATTTTTTAAGTAAAATAAAAAAATAAATTATAATTTTTAAAAGAGATATTTTTAAATTTTTTAGTATTGTTATTTTTATTACTAAAATTTTGTTAAACACACTAAAAGATAAAATGAAAAAATTTTATCATCTGTCAACAATAATACTTATCTTACAGCAATAGCAAGAACAATACTACACTTATAATATATATAAAAAAAACTTTCAGTAAAAAATGAATAAATCAAGAACAAAGAACTCAACCAATACTAATTATATACATAGTTTATTCCAAAAAATAAGAGGAAGAACAGTTCCACAATAATTAAAAAAATTTGTTAAGAGATATTATTAAATCTCTGATACCCCAACTATCTTCTCAGTGATTACTTATACATACTATACTATTAAAACTCATAATTAAACATAATAATCATATTTAATTTTCATTATTTACACGGTAGTTTAAAGGTATTGATCTATTGTAATATTATTAGTCTACTTAAAAAAAACAGAGAAAGACCAAGAACATCCCAAAAAAAAAAAAAATAGTAAAATAACTCACCAACAATGTCTCACAAACGAAAACTCATGTGATCACATAATATGCAATCTTACTTGTGATATGCAACATTATATAATATAAGGACTTATCACAACAGCTGCAACATACATATCAAGCTTCCTAATGGCAATGCCAAGTTCCATGAACTCCAAGACCTCCAAGACTCCAAGTCCCGGAAAACTGCTCCCATTAGTAACAACTAGCAAGATACCCGCCCAATGCGCGGACAAGATAAATAAAGACTATAATAATGTGAATGTAAAATATATTTGAGATATTATTTGGTGTTAAAAATAAAGGAACATTGATATTGTTTGAAAAATATATGAAAATTTATAAGCAAACAGACAAAAATTGCTATTAAAAAAAATGACAAATCAATCCCTAATTACATTTAAGTTCTTGAAGATTTAAAAATATATTTAAGTTTCTAATTTTTTAAAATTTGACCACATTGATCTTTGAATCTAATTTATCCAATTTTAAAAACTCTCCCATGTGTACATCCGTATCAATCACAACAGGAGTCACGTTTAACTTTTTCGTTGGGTGTGAACATGAAGGATCGATATGTCTAAATTTTAAAAAGGTTAGGAATTTAAATGCATTTTCAAATTCTCGAAGAGTTAAATATCCATGGATCAAAAGGTCAATAACCTATTTGTCTTTTTTTTCAAAAAAAAGAAATGCTATGGAGTATTATGTCATGTTATTATTCATAAATGATTCTATCAAAATATAAATAATGTTCTAAATTCTCTGCTAATTAAAAATTAAAATAGTATTTTATTCTGTATTAAATTAGAGTACATTACTTTTTCAGATATTAATAGTGCTCATTTATTTTTTACACCAATTAATAATTTAAATATAGTTTACATTGATCTCATAATGGTATTATTTGTTTTACTCGCACAGACGCACAAATAAATTGCTAATGTAGATAGAAAAAGAGTAATACATTAAAAAAGTATCACTAATAATAAAAGTGACCAATCTAAAAATAATATGTTATATTGTTGTTAAAAATTTTTGTTTTAGAATAGATAGTATACGATAACCTAAAATAAGCACATCAAACCCATGCATGCAATGTGATAAATCAGAAATAAAAAATTATTTAGCTTTTTAAAAAATATAGGTAAATTTAGAAGTTCAACAACACAATTTCTTTCAACTATACTACCTGCCTCATTTGTTGTCATAAACAGCAAAACATGGAGTTTAATAAGAATACAAACCCACAGCTTAATAAGAATACATCTATGGTAAACATTGTTAAAATAAATAGTAAAAACTTAAAAATTTAGTGAGAAACAATTAGAAGTAGATATTTATCTTAAATCTTTTAATAAAATCGCTAAATGAAGCCAAGCATTTTCCTTCACCAATCTCTCCTGTGTAAAATAATCAGAATTAGAAAAACCAACCATAGTTAAAGTGAATTGAGATGGGTTTAGCGATAAATCCTTTCATGATGTGGATGTCAATTCGAGTAATAGTATTACATACTTCAAAAATAAAAAAGACAATAAAATAATGATTTCATTAATTAAAATATATTAAAGAATTAGTTCATGTACATAATTCACATCAAAGAATTCGTAATCATCACTTAAGGTCCTAACTTTAAAAGGATTTAGTTCATCAATAAATTTCTATAAATAAATTTAGTCATGTAAATAATTTATAAGATAGTTCATAGTTGCAAATTGTAAACAATCATGTTACTTAAATTAAACTTTTTTTTGGTCTAACATTAAAAAAAAAATAATCAAGGTTTTACGTGATTCTAAGTAAACTATCGAATTAATATCTCCTATTAAGTTTGACTATAGATTTATTGTAACATTTTTTAAAATCTTTAAAATTGACAAATACTATCATAAGTGATGTGAAGATAGTATGACTTGCAACCTAAATCCATCCTACTAATATGTTTAAAGAATTATAATTGAAAATAAATGCTAGAAGTCAGAAATAAAATGCTAATTGTTCTTACTTTTTTGTAGATTTAGCTAACTAAAGATAGAATTTTGTATTTTAAAATATGTATTTTTAATTATAATTTATAATAAATTATTGTAATTACTTAAATTTCTTTTACTTTAACAAATAATTTGCATGTTATAGTAAAATAAAAAAAATTCCTAAATTACTTTAACAAATAGTTCATGACCCTCATTATGTCATCAATAAAATTGTATGCATAAAGGATGTAAAAACCTTTCAATTATGTGCATCCCTTTTAAAAGATCTTAAAAGCTTCCAACAACCACAACTAACCTTACAATATCGGCTTTAGCTAAAAATATTAATAAAAAAAATGACATCTTAGCTCTAAAATTGGCCACACTACACTATTGTTGCCGAAGATTTTTGGTCTTTAATACAACATATTGCATTCTATACCTAATATTTCTACATCAAATAAAAATATTGATAAATCTTCATTTAAATTTGAGTTCTAAACTTATATATTCTCAATCTTCATTTGCACTATTAGTCTCTATCTTTTGATGCTTCAAGTAAACATAAACTTAAAGAAGAATAGAAAAAGATAATTTTATCCAGAAAATTAATATTAAAAAACTTGAAAAAAGATATTCAAAAGAACATGAAAATATTATTGTTAATCATGAGTTAAAGAATGCTTACCTAGTACGACCTTGTCAATCTTGTAATTTGAATTCAAGTTAACCTTATCAAACTCTATGAATCCAATTTCAAATGTTTATCATAAAATAAAATTTATGCAAACCTTAAGACTATTTTTAAATTTTTTTTTAACTTTTTAATAATTATACCACCCAAAGTGACATAAATATAGATTTCTAAGATGGGATGGCATTGCGAAAAGAAGCTTAGTAATTACAAAATTTGCTTTTAATAGAAAGGTGTAAATGGTTTTCAAGATATGTTGCATTTTTGCTCACATTCATCTTTTAACTTTACAATGATGCTTCAAGTACAGTAAATATAACAAAGCACACCAAAGATTAAGAATATGTTCAATTTTTTTAATCTTTGCTAAAAGCAAGGACTAACACTATTTTCTACCAAACTTCACAATAAATATTGTAAGTCCTAATTAGTTCTAAATTTAAAATTTCTTATCCAACATCTTTCTAAACAAACAAATACAAAGAGCATCTATGAAGTATGAAGTTACTCAAAGTTCAACAATGCTAATTATTATTTTAAAAATTTCTCATAAAATCATGTATAAATTTTTTCTAAATCTTAAATTCTAAACCTTTTTTGTTCAGCTGCAAAAGATATCATATTATTTCAAGTCAATCTTTAATTTAAAATCTAACAGCAGAGGATATCCTAGAGTTAAAAATTATATCATTTAAAAACTTAAATCAAATTATTTATTAATTTTATAGAGAAGTCAATTTATACTTAATTAGTTAAAATGGACTCGATCAAAGGGATATCATCCCCTCTATCAATAGTGAATGAATGAATAAAACTATATAGCCTCAAACTTATCACTTTATGTATAAAATTATGAAAATAAATCTACGTGCTAATGCATCAATCTTTCCTATGAACTAAAAATCTTGAGGAGAACAATACCTAGCCAAAATTAAATTTCGTGCCAAAAACAGTTAAATTTTTAATAAAGTAAGGTTCGCTTTTTAAGTTAATTATACACCTAACAAATATTATCACAAAAATATTTTATTTGCATTGAAAATAGTCCCTTTTAAATTTTTAGTACTACCAAAAATAAATTATGTACTTTGACTCAAAAAAGTTTAAATTGAAGCAAGTGTTTTATGGAAAGCAAGATTACCTATTTGTCAAAACTACTTCATGGTGCATTGCCAACAAAACTCTACTACATATGTCTGTTGCTCAAATTAATAGAGTTTACTGCTGATTTTGCTAGTATGTCTAACATTTACTATTCTATTTTAGTAATTAGACACCTTTTTTCTTATGGAATTGTATGTACCAAAAACCAATTAAATCATTAAATGAAAATACCACATAGAAGAAAAATTAGAACTTGAAGATAGTAAAAAAAAAATGAAGCATCCAAGTCTCTTGAATCTTGCTCTATAAGCCTCTTGAATCTCGATTCTTCAGATGGTTGCGACAATGCACTGAAGCATCTAACTTGTCGATCTGTGAATTTCCAAAACTAAAGACAGGTACATTCATGGTATGCAATTAAAAAAGCAAGGAATAAAAGGAGGAAGGGAGGACTCGATAAAAAATCTGGTATTCATTTAGTTCATCAATGAGGCTACCAGCCATATCACAAATTATAAATACTCTTCATAATGTCCTTACACATGTACCTATTAAAACAACTGAAAATATGATGGAATCAAATATTATTAAAACTAAACTACATGAATCAATGTTAAGAATAAAAGGTTAATAATTATTACAGCTCCTGGTGATAAAGATCTTTATACACTTTCTCAAGTTATTACATCTCATCATTATTTTATCCACTTTGGTCTTCCTCAAGTGTTCTCTCCTCTCCATTTTCTTCCTCTTCTCCTT
Source organism: Arachis stenosperma (assembly GCF_014773155.1). Lineage (NCBI taxonomy): Eukaryota > Viridiplantae > Streptophyta > Magnoliopsida > Fabales > Fabaceae > Arachis > Arachis stenosperma. The sequence continues at coordinate 140,917,033 of NC_080380.1, read as the reverse complement.
GTTCCTCCTCATCCTCCTCAGTCCTCACCATAATCATTGACATCAAAATCACATTTTCCATGCTCCATCTGCATCACAAAAACAACTCCTCAATCAAAAATGAAAAATAATGAACCACTATACTTGCACAACATTCTAGAGAGTAAATGGGTAAACAAACAGCTAATGCAGTCCTTAATCCATGTGAAACATTAGCACTAAAAGTAACACCAAAAAGCAAGTAATCAAAGAAGCTCTATCTCTATTTGACTTGGCAACTACAAATAGTTCAAGTTGCACAGTAAATGTTCCTCTTGCTGCTCATAAAAGATAGCATTTTGTATGCTCTAAATTGTTTCAGAATTCAAATTCATTAACATGTGGATCAAAAAAACAAAAAACAAATTGGAGCAGAGGGTGACATCTTTGACAACTCTATACACTATTTTCCAAAGCAAAGAACTAACCTTCAGTTGACAAACTTATAAATGGTTATGGACTTATGGGTTTACCATTTTCCCCATTACAATATCTCCATTTTTCCAATCTAAACCACACATGCCAACATGCATCGGAGTACTAATTAAAATAATGTTAAAAGGCTCCTCTGAGGTCCTAATTTATGTTTTCATCTGTCTGTACTTGGATAACAAAAGTTGTTCCCTCCCTGTCCATGATTCAGAAGTAACAATAACATCTATTACGGACATGTAGCAAACCTAACTTTTTCAAATAAAAAGTGAATACATTATACATGTATAACAGAAGCCAAGAAATATATGACCTCATATTACAACCACTTCCAGAATCATTTTTGCTATCAAGCTATGTTGGTGCACCTCTCATTAGTTTGCTGGAAGTTAGGAGTGAATCACTTGCTAGTTTATTACCAAACCTAGATGAACTAAATTCATTGAATTAAGATGTTTTCCTAAATTTTATGGACTATCAAAAAACACTATCTATGCAGCAGTTTCTTGCTGCTCTTTCAGGATTTCAACAGTGAAATTCCAAGTTGTTATATCTATTAGAATGATGATCCATGAGTGTGATTGATGTTAATTATTTTAGAACATAAAAAATAAGTAAGGCTACTTAGTTAGAGTACATGGAGAATATTTAGTTAAATGACACGCACCTCCAAAATTTAAATAAATAATTTATTTATTTACTTAACAGAACAAATGGAAACGAAAAACCTCCACCCTACCTCATTATTATTATCAATCTCATAAGCTTTACGCTTCATAACATCCTTTGTTTCATTAATCTCGCTCTGCAAAACCAAATTGTGTAATTTTTCTTCACAACTCTCCATTATACATGGCAATAAGACTCAGATAAGAGATATGAATCAGGATTACTTATTTATGTTCATGAAACATCATATTCACAGAACCAACAAAAAAAAAGAAATATATACCTTAAAGGTATGACACACTTTGCATTCTATGAACTAATTCTTGCTCTAAAGAATAGGGGTGACATCTATGACAACAGCTCATTCATATATGCCTGAAATAAAAAACAGCAAAACAAAATCAACAACAAAAAAATTAGAAACTTGAGGGAAAAAGAAAAAGAAGACAACACTAATGTTGAAACACAAAGACCAATAGTGTTAAACATAACAAAGAAAGACTAATATAGCATAAGAAAGGTTCTTTTGTTGCAAATGAATGAAAACATTAGGAGCAAAAAAGAAAGAATGCATACACTTTAGCAAAGTGCAAAATCAACATGACAAATTGAGGGACCATTTCTTGAACTAAAGACGATTCTTTACTTATAGTCTTATATAATAACATGATTTAGATGAGATGGTAACCGAACCTTTTGCAAATAACATGATTCTGCTCTTTTAAACTCGGTCTCACCTCATTTATCTTGTGTAACACAGAATAAGATAAAATTTCTTTTATGTATAAAACAAACATTATATACCAATATAGCTTTTCATGCGCATCCAGTTTATATATTAAAGAAAAAATAAAAATAAAACACTAAGCAGAAGAAAGAAGGAAAAATACTAAGCAAGTGTGAGAAGAACTAATAAAAGAATTAGAGTCATCACAACACAATAAAATGATTTTAAATAAAAAATAAAAAATATACAAAAATGATGGAGGAAAATGGCTAAACTTGGCCTCAAAAAATCATATGTAGTAAGTAAATGTTACTCAAACAAACACACACTTGGGTAATTAATACTATAACATGGATTTGGTGATCCTCTAAAGTGAGCATAGTGGTAAAGTGTGAAAGAAATCAATCACGTTGGCAAAGATATAAAATTGCATAAAAAACAGGAGAGGTATTACAATCAAGATGACAAAATTTCAGGAAATCCACCTATACCTTTGGGTAAACAATACCAAAATTGCCAATGTGCTTTTCGTTGTAAATGATTCTAGCTTGTCTACCCGCAAAAGACTCGAGCTCTTTCAATAAGCAGTAGAAAAGTAATCAGTAAAAAGTTAGATCTTCTTTAAAAGAAAAAACGGAGCATAACACACGCAAATATATAAAAACTCAAAAAATCTATGCAACAGATGCCATTACACTTACATCTAATCACTCAATATAGTAACTTGATTTATCACCGGATGAAACCAAAGAAACGTCATTCTTTTCCATCACTCTGTCCATCAAACATGAAAAATCTGCAAAACATGGGGTAAAATATGAGGCAGCAACATTTGCTTTAAAATGTAGATATCAAACATTTATTACAGTTAAAAAAAAGAAAGAAAAATATAATTATTCAATAAAACAAAAAAAATTAACTGATCATCATTTAAGTTTAATTAAACAACCCATTACCAATCTTCATCAACATAAAAAATGTCGAGGCCCTTTAGAGTAATAGTTGTTAATATAAGATCACATATAAATACAGGCATTCCTTTAGAGTAATAGTCGTTAATACAAGATCACATATAAATACAGGCATGAATCTCATTGTCACCAGCTGAAACAATTGGTTCTTCTAATGCATAGGTAAGGTTGCTCGGCCCCCTATATCTTTAATGTCTTAATAGGAACATCTAAAAATCCAAGTGAAAATTAAACAGTATTAAATAATTCAGGAATGTCCACAAATTATGAGTATATATTGGATATAATATGGATAATCAATCAGTACATGAAGGTGTATAAAACACTTTGAAAAGAAAATTAACACCCATAAACAGAACCAAATTTGGGCCAAGTTTTAATAAAAGCACATGTATATAATTTTTGAACCAATCATAGTCTGTAACCTATAAAATTTTATGTAAATTTTGCTCCAAATATCAGTAGAACTCAATCCATAACATTCACAGGAAAATGACAAATTCAACTCAATCCATTTTGGACTATGATTAACACCCATAAGGGAAGTGTTTTGAATAAAATATTTTTAAAAAAATAAAATATAGTTTTGTTTAGGGCTTACCTTGTTTTGTTTAAATCTTTTATGTCTTCAGTGCTGATGTTAGTCCTCCATGCCCTCCATTAGGCCTCGACCACTTCCATCCATCAAACTCCGCTTCATTCCCCCCAACTGATCATAAAGCAAGCAGGTATCATTAAATTGCAGGTAAATGCTAAGCAAAGATGACACAATAAATACACAACACCACCACAAAAAAATACTTCTCCAACAAAATAACCTCAGGTTTCAGCAGCAACACGAACTTCATCTTCTTACTGAAGCATGGATTATCACACACTCATTAAACAATTCAACAGTGACAAATTATTCCATTTCATTGGCATATGGAGAATGAAGTCATGAACTAAGCTGGACTAATGGCAAATCTTCTTTTGTACGGAATCATTAAATTAATTTCCAGCAGCAGCAGAAAATGGAAGAAAATTTCTGAATTGACAGACGCATCTAATAGGTAAATAAGGTTATAAAAATCAAACAATTTCATCATCTTGATTTCAACTTTAAAAAAAATAAACAAACAAAATGGTATCCATACTCTGAATCTCTGCCGGGAGCATCTCCAGCACCCTGTAGAGAACCACTTCCACTCGCTCAACGCTGTCCACGCCCTTCTTCAGCCTCCTTGCTAGGCCTTCCACATGCCCATACATTGAGTAAAACATAATGAAGATCCTCAGCCTCGTAGCAGTGACAGCCACCCCCATTTGACGACGCTTGGGCGTTTTTGGTGGTGTCATCTGTGGAGGTGTTGTCACGGGGGATCGACGCCGTCTGAGACATTCCGGCAACAACGGAGGAGAGAGAATCCCCGGCTACACACCTTACTGGGAACGCAATCTCCTGCTTTCCCACTCAAGATTTTCAATGGAAAAAGATTTCAGAGGATGATAATGAGAGTTTCAGAATGGGAGCATGAGGAAATAGATGAATTAGGAAATTTGTTTTATAGGGCCAAATTTGAGCGGAAAAATTCCCGCTCAATCAGCTGTACAACCTCTTCCTTTAAAATCAAATTTGGGCGGAAAAATTAATTGGGATTGCTGCAACATCTTCTTTCAAGTGAAAGAGAGGGTTTGAGTGTAGAACAGTTTTAGAATTTGAATTGAAAATTGAAATTTTTTGAAATCAATCCGAAGACGCGTAATCATCCAATCAAAAAGCTAGCATTTCCACTTTCTCCAGCTAAATGGTGGTTTTGGGATTGCTGCTCGATTCACTCCCTTCAACCCACTGGACAAACGACTCCCCCGAGAACCTTACACCAGGAAAAAAGTTCTTGCTGAGGATGGGGATTGCTGAGACCACTCTTGTCTTTGTTCCAGCAAAAAGCCAAAAACAAAAGAACCTTGTAACAGTAGAAAAAGGGCAGGGTACGTAATTACCAATGTATATATAGAATAGGATTGTAATTTCAAGAAATAAAGACACGTGTCAATTGTAGAAATGCCAAAAACAGTTGAAAAATGGACAGGTGTTGAACTATGTGAATGGGTGTTACTGTTTTGCAACTCTTCTTTTATATAATAAATAGACAATCATAAAAACCTGAAAAGAACATAAAAAGAGATGTCTGAATTTCATAATCAAATGGTTCTGTTTGTTATCCCGGGACATTGATACGGGACATTGATCAATATTTAAGAAAATTGAAATGTTCCAATGAAAGAAGAAAATTGAGCACGACGTATTCAGCGTAACATGATAAGCAAGGGACAGAAATTTTATGGTACAATTTAAAAAATCCTAAACAGGTGTACCATCATTAATCGGTTATCATTAATCTATCTCACTTCTTAACATATCACAGCACATAGCAGAAACCAAAGAAAACAGACCAAATAATTTCAACCAACAAGCATACAGAACATGTGAATATTATTATAGCAAACATAATAATAAAATAGCTCTTCTAATGCGTCTCCGAAAATATCCCAAATCAAGAAAACTACATAATCTGATCCACTTGATTCAGAAAGCTACGTATATTAGAAAAATTAAGAATCAACTAAAAGAAAAAGAAAAGGAAGGCCTGGTTGATTCGATTCAATTGCCTGAGATGAAGAATCAAACATGGCTGAGAAGCTGAGAGTTTAAATGTTAAACCTCAATATTCAAATAACATGACTCCATTATTGTTATTATTACACCCTTCTAATGTCACAAACTCAATATATATTATAGTCCGTTGACACTTGTGTATTCACAACTTGGCCTCAGCATTCTGATTCATACCTTAAGTAGAAGAAAAAGTCTCAATCAGCTTTCGTTACAATTTTATCCAGAGAGTTGGGGTTTTGGTTCGGGGTTCATGCCGATGATAATGAGAAGAGGGATGAATCCGTGAATCAGTAACATAGGCACTGCAAATTTTAACAAAGTTCATCACAATGATTAACAACAACAAAAAGCACTGAAGGAACACTCAGTAATATAGGCAGTGCAAACTTTAACAAAGCTCGTCACAATGATTAACAACAACAAAAAGCACTGAAAGAACAGTGAATCAGTAACATAGGCAGTGCAAATTTAAAATTTAAAAGTTATCTATTTAAAATTTATCTTCAAATACAATCAGTGAGCAAAGCCAATCAATCAAGCACTGACTGAGCATTCTGTTCTGATTCTGTGACTGGGAAGCAACAAATTCAAGTTACAGCAACAAATTTAACAAATCCTAGTAAAGTCCCGATTTACAGCAAAAAGGCAAATTTATTGATTACCAATTCAGCAACATGCAGAAATACAGGGAGAAGGGAAATCTGGAAAAGAGAGAACACTAAACCAAAACATTAACCAATAATCACAAAACACTAAACCTTCACCCATCAATTACAAACTTTAGCACATTATAAAACATTCCAAAACACTAAACCTTCACCCAGCAAAACCAGCAACTACAAACAAAGCTATCAGTAAATTTGAACAAAAAAATTAAGAGCCATCAGCACTAACAGAGCCATCGAGCCATCAGTAACAGAGCAAAGAATTGAAAGCAACAGACTAACAGAGCCATCGAGCCATCAGTAAATTTGAAAAAAAAAATTTACAGCCATCAGCAACCAGCAAATACAAGACAGATCCATCAGCAGCAGACAATTACGATTTACAAAACATTACAAGAAAAATGGAACAAAAATTGAACAATAATTTCAGAACTTCAAACGAAGAAGAAGACCGAACATTCAGAAATTAAAAGGAAGAAGCGGAGGCGAAGAATTGAAAGCAGGGCCACTAACCTGGGTTCCGTGCCGAGAAGCCAGCGAAGATGAAAACGACGTGCCGAGCTACCTGGGGAAGAGGAAGATGAAAACGATGTGCCAGCGAAGACGAAAACAACACGGGGAAGAGGAAGTAGCGGCGGCGCTGAGGACCTGGGGACGGCGGCACCGATGTCTCCAGGGAGTGCACGAATGATTGGGGGAAGAAGAGGGGGGTTTGGTTCACGAATGGTTCTGCTTTTGTTTTGGTTTTTTTTTTCCCAAATAAACAAAACGGCGTCGTTTTATTTGAACCGACCAGTTCAACGGTTTTCAAATGGTTTTCTCTCCAATGGTTATAAGGATTGTTTGGAAACTTTAAAAAGTAATTTTTTTAAACTTTTGATTTATAAAAAATAATAGTATTAATGTTTGGTACAATTTTTAAAATTAAATTATGGCTTTTTTAGGACGTTAGAAATTTATAAAGAAGTTAAAAAAATAACTCCTCTTATAATACTACTACTTTTTACTATATTTTTATAAAATAAGTATTTTTAGAACTAAAAGTTCAAACACAAAATAACTTATTTATAAATTACTTTTAATATAGCCATTTATTATTTAAACTATTTTTTCAAAAAAACTTAATTAAGTTGTTAACCCAAACTGAACCTAAATATAAAATCAGCCGTTTTTATTTTCGGTTCCCGATTAAACCGGTTTGACCAACTGGTCCAGTCCGATTTTTAAAACCTTGAATAAAATATAAAAAATATTTATTTATTTTTTGTGGATTTATAAATATATAGATATATAGATAGATATCTACTTAAAATCCAATATCGGATTCTATTATTGTATAGACTGGATCAAATTGGATTCGAACCGAATTCAGATAAACAACGTCATATCTCATATGGGATTCGACTTCGATCCATGAAACACTCCTAAGTCCTACCCGCAATATCACTTTTTCATTCTTTTAACCCGGAAAGAGGGATGGATCCCACTTGGCCAGTGAAGTTGGAGCTGCTCCATAATCCTGATCTCAAGCCTAGGTCCATAACCAGTCCAAGGTTTTGCGGGTAAATACCAGAGATCTCAGGGGCACCTCGCAAAAAACAAAATTCACCAAAATGAACAAACAATAGTAAAAATTAGAAAACCGGAGAAGAAAAGAAAGAGTGAGTGAGTGTGTGTGTAAAAAACAGAAAAAGGTAGTAAGAAGCAAAATAAATCCCGTCGTCGAAATCTTCCCAATCTGCATCAATAGAAACCCTAACCATTGGGTAGGTGTTTCTCCTGCTCCTCCTCCTCCTCCTCCGACCGCCACCACCATGGATGCCATAAGGAAGCAGCTGGACGTGTTAATGGGAGCAAATCGGAACGGTGATGTCAGAGAGGTCAACCGCAAGTACTACGATCGAGACGTCTGCCGCCTCTACCTCGTCGGTCTCTGCCCACACGAACTCTTCCAGCTCACCGTAACTACCTAACGAACCATCTCTCCTCTCTCTCTCTCTTTCTTTCTTGCTCCTTATGGTTAGGGTTAGGGCTTAATTTTAGTTTTGTTATTTTTGTTTCTCTTTCAGAAAATGGATATGGGTCCATGCCCCAAGGTTCACTCCTTGCAGCTTCGGAAAGAGTATACTACCTTCTCGATCTCTATTTACTTTACTCATTTTAACCTTATTCTATAATTTTTCCCCCTTCTTTCTTTCTTTCTTTCTTATGTTACCTGAATTGAAGATTTTAGCTGTAAAATGGTTTAGTCTTGATTTTTAATGATCTACTCCTGCTGCACGAGTGCTCCAATGATTTGTCATAATACTGATTCTTCACTGGAAAAAAGAGCCCCTCCAATTATTGATATAGGTTTGATTCTTCACAATGAGTAAATTAGTGAGGAATTATGGATTTTACCTATGGTGGGAAGGATCTAAGCTTCCCACCTTTTGGGGTTTTGTCATGTGATGAGAAAATCTGTAGAAACATTTGTTATAGTAGTAGTTCAGATGAGGGGGAAGCTTAGTAGGTTAGGTAGAGGTAGACACATAAGAAACTGAAAACAAAACTATTAGAAGGGATTTAGACTAATGATCCTTTTAGTAGACATGGTTTTGTGATAGGGCATAATATTGTTGTCAAAATGGCTTAGTCGTGGTTCACGTTGTATTGCTTTACCGTTTCTAGATATGAGGAAGCAAAAGCGAAAGGGACAGATAATTATGACAGAGAGTTGGAGGATGTTATAGACAAGCTCATTGGTGAATGCGATAGGAAGATTGGTAGAGCTCTGAAGCGTCTTGAGGATGAAGATGCAAAAGCGGCAATTGCAATTTCAGTCTCTGAAGTTACTCAGGTGACGCTATGAAGCATGGTTGGGATTTTCTCAGTGATTGTGATGGTCTATAAATTCTAATGATTGTTCTGTTGAATGTGCAGACTCCTGAGGTGCTCGAGTTGTCAAAAGAAATCAAGGAGAAGTTGAAAGAAGCTGATCAATATGGTATAATTATTAGTCCATACTCCGTTTGTTAGCATGTAGATGATCCTGCATCTCTTTTCCGTTAATTGTATAAAATCCTGCAATTCCACAGGGTATAATGCATGACTTACCTCTGCTTATGCCATTATAACCCCTTTTTTAGGGTCTTCAAGTTGTAGTTTTTGCTGATAAGTTGAATATATATATTGCCTAAGCATTATATTAATGTTTTTTTTTGTTCTTTCTAATGGTTATTTGCTTGAAAAATGATAATGTATCTACATTTGTTGATGGTTCTGGTATGTTGTAGAATTGCATGCATGGTGGCTATGCAGCCTACATCTATTCATAACATATTTTCAAGTTTAATTACATGTAAAACCGCATCAGTTGAAAGGGTTTATTCCTTTCACCAACGCTGATTATGAGACTTTCAAAACATTTGTAGTGTTTACGATTTGAACATTTGTGTACGCTTGATATTTTTATATTCCCCCCTTTTGATGAGCATGGAGTTATACGAGATGTTATACTTTGATACGTGTATTCCATGATGAAAATTTAAGTCTTTATTTATCTTTCCACCATGTAAAAAATTTTGGATGCAGATCTTGAAGGCAAGACAGATCTCAAGATTCGTGCTTTAGAGGTTGTGGAAGAACTTAGAACTAAAAGAGCGGACAAGCAGGTCAGTTATTAGTTATCACCCTTGAATGCTAAGATCCATGTGTCGTTGTCGGTGTTGTAAACTCTAGATCATTGTTTGACCTTTTTCCTTTTATTGTTTCCCTTTGTCATTAGACTATTAAGATAGTTGTCTGATCACTATTTTAGAGGAGCATACTAACAATTCTTTTAACTTTCTAACAATTTCCAAACAGTCCATGCTCCTGTTAGATGCCTTTAACAAAGACAGGGCATCTTTACCTCAACCTCTGCCAAATCCACCTCCTTTGGCTCCCATTCCTGTTGCTGCTCCTGATCCTCGAACTCAAGAGATGATAAATGAGAAGTTGAAGAAAGCCGAGGACCTTGGTAAGCCACTGATCTGATATTCTTTAGCTCATTGGAAGACTGAGGAGAGATGCCTTCTTTAAGGAAAAATCCCTTTAATTTATATTTAACAATATATAAGTTTGGATTAATGAACAGGCGAGCAAGGAAAGGTTGATGAGGCGCAAAAAGCATTGGAAGAAGCCGAAGCACTTAAGAAGGTCCTTCACTTTTTATAATATGGTTTTGTTTGTCTTGCTATTGAAATCATTTTGGGTACTGTTTTCTTATTTAAATCAAAGAGTTCATATATACCTGCTGTGATTTTTTCTTGTTAATTTCGATCTGTGTGTTAACAATCTGATTTTTGTGTCAGCTTCCGGCAAGGCAGGAGCCTGTAGTGGATAATTCAAATTCTTCAAAATATACAGCTGCTGATGTGCGGATTGTGAGTAGATTTCCTGTGTTCTATAACTTTAATGAGATTAAATCTGCACTCATATTTCGATTACATTTTAAATGATGCATCCAAATAAATGAAATGTGTAATGTCAAGTCTTTTTCCATATTCTTGCATCCAAGCATTTCACTGCAACTTGTACCTTTTTGAGAGCAAAATACACATGTATGCTGGCACACATGAGCATTTTTCTTTTTTTGGGTGTGAATGGCTTTCCTTATATTATATCAATTGATTCTTATGTTTTCTTATTCATATATAACTACTCAGACTGATCAGAAGCTACGCGTGTGTGACATATGTGGAGCATTTTTGAGTGTTTATGACAGGTAACAACTGATCCTGTGCAATACATCTTTTTACCCATCTTTAAGTTTTGATAGGAATTTATGGAGTTAGAATTTGGGGTTTCAAGTGCTTCAGCTTTTGACCCGTTAGTAATACCTCTTGTCACCAGCAGGCTCTTGTGCCAGTTTTACGAGGATAACTTTTGCAGCTAAAGAATGTGCGTCTTTTCTGTTTTTGCTTGTCGATAATGCTATTCTTAGCTAGAAATTTTTGGGGAAATCATGTGATACATCAGTTGTAATATATTATTGTTTTTGCATGTTTCACTGTACCATTTTACTATTTGTTACTATTTTCAGTGATCGCCGCTTAGCTGATCATTTTGGAGGGAAACTCCATTTAGGGTATATGCAGATTCGAGAGAAGTTAGCAGAACTCCAGGTAAAACATCTTATATGCAATTATTATTTTTAATTATTTTGGATAATTGTTTATCTAATAATACATGAATAGTTTATTGGGGAGAGAATTTATCTCACAATATGGTATCATGTTATTTTCTTCTTCAGGAGGAGAGGACCAAGAGCCGGAAGTCACTTGATGACAGGAGGTGAATTTCTTTACTACAAGCTTGTAAGTATGATTTAATGATTAGTTAATTGTGTTTTGTGCATTTATTTGGCACTAGATCAAAAGAAAGGAGTAGGGATCGTGAGCCAAGTAGGGACCGGGATCGAGGTGACAGTCGTGAACGAGGGCGAGACTATGATCGTAGGAGCAGAGACCGCGATAGGCATCACGACAGAGATCGTGGATATGATAGAGAACGTGACAGAGACTATGATCGATCGAGACGTCGGAGGTCCCGCTCAAGATCACGAGAGAGATCCAGGGACTATGATCGCCACAGGTAAAGTTGTCACTAATTTTGGGCAACTATGAAATGTATTTGTGGTGTCTAACTCTTTCGTTTCTCTGGCAGGCGCTATGATCGGTACTAGGTATTTGATGTGGATCATTTGGATTATGATATAATATTTTAGTAGCCTGGTGTCGGACAAAATAATTTTGCAATTTGTGTTGAGAGGATTCTCCAATGATGGATGTAACTTGAGCTTTAGGTGTAGCTTTATGGTTTTGATGGATTGATGTTGGTTCAGAGCTATTGAGTCCGCCTTGTAATTTGCCTACTTGGATCACTTCATCGACATTTGCACTTTTTAAAATAGTTGGTTTATTGTGTTAACATTTGTTATCCATCCAAAATACGATCATTTTGTCGTTACGAATTGTGAATTTTAGTTTAGTACGAATATATCTTTAAGATTGCCCACACTTAAAATATAGACTTACTGCGAGTTGATTAATTGAAATCAAACCAGGCATCCATTTTAATTTGGATAATATTATTCCTTGATAATGACATTCTTATTAAGACATTTATGTAAATTTAATTTTAATACACTTACAAGATTATTCAACAAGATTTATGCGATTTTTAAGTAGTTAGTATTGGTTATCTATATAAACTTCTTTCACATTCTGTACGAAATTAAATTCTTTTATAAGGAAAAGGAAGACATTTGGATATGTTCTCCCTATTTTTAATCATCTGTACTATTCGAATGTGAATCTGCGTTAGTTGGGACCAAGAAGCAATTAGATAGATATTTGATTGATTGCATATGGATTTTACTTCTAACATTGACATTGTAGAGGATTCTACTTCTAACTAACATTGCAGAATATTGGACAAATAAAGTAACAATGGAAATGGTCTTTGAAGATGATTCATTTGATTGCATTGGCATTAAAGTCAAAGTTAACAAAGAAAGAAACAAAAGCAACGGCTCAGATTTGCCGTGAAGCAGCATCAGCAACGAAAGGCAAGGTGGGAGTTCGGCCCACAACACAAGTAACCACACTGTAAACAAAACACACAACACTAAAAACGAAGAGAGCGTTGTGGGACCACACCATGACCTGGAACCCTAACCCGGTTCGACCGGGAGCGAGGATGCGCTGAATGAGAAGCGGCACCACGAGGAGAACGTCGAGCGTCACGGCCTGCATTGCGTTGAACCTCACATAGCGGGAGAGCGAGGTGTTCCTCACGATTCCGAGGTAGAGAGCGAAGAAGGCGATGAAGGAGGCGTATGGGAGAGAGCGGTAGAGCGAGTAAAGAGGGAAGAGTGGGTCGAAGAGCACGGCGAGGTTGGGGTTTGCGGAAAGGATGAACCGTCCGTACTGGAGTGAGTTGAAGAATGGGAGCGTGTATGCGGCGATTGAGATTAACCGTTCTGTTGGTGGCGGTGATGTGTATGAGCACGTTGTTGTTCGGGTCGATACGGTGCCGTTTTGGGGGATTCTTTTCGTTTTGAGGATTGGGAGAGGGGAGAATTGTCGCTGGTGAGTTTGGGTTAGGGTTTGGGGTTGGGGTTTGAGGAAGGTGGAGCGGAGGAGGAGAGGGATAGAAGCCATGTTTCCAAGGTAAGTTGCTGAATTTTGAGTTTAGGGCTTTACTTTGGTTTTGTTTTACACCGTTACTGGCTCTAACATTTCAATCAGTTGCCACTATAAGGTACAAATACACTTTACAGTCTACTACCTAAGATGAGGTTTGAGATTGACTACAAAATAATAATTTAGATGATGATAGATTACTCTTAAAATTAATATTAAAATATTTTTTATTATACTTAAATTTCTCTAGTTTTCTTTATACTGCATCCTATATGATATTTTAGGAAAACTTTTTTTTTAATTAAAAAAAAGGTGCATTTGAGAATGATATCACTGTATCAGTAATTTTGGATTAACATTATCATCCTCCTAAATTATACGGTTAAATTAATATTTGAAAGTTTTTTAATGCAACTAACAAAAAAAATGACACGCTTTCTATTGAACAAATAGAATCATCTTCTGTCAAATTACCATAAAATGTTAACAATAACAATTGAATTGCCACAAACAGCCGTTGTCACAATCAAAACGATGTCGTTTTCACAAAGCAATCCAAAACAATCGCAATTACCAAGTACCTACCAATCAACCGTCTCCACTTCTCTGCCTCCTCCTCCTCCCTCTGCCACTGAAACTCAGGAAGAAGCCTCGCACAACTCCATCTTGTGTCTCAAATTTCTACTCTCACACGGCTTCTCCTACTCCATCCTCCGCTGGGCCACCAACTCCTTCAAACATCGTTAATTAACTAATTTTCCATTTGTTAATATCCAATCCATTTCTTATCTCACATTGTTCCATTGAGTTATTTTTATCTTCCTGTTCCCAAAACTACTTCAGTTTTAGTCTTTATAGTGTGTACATTTCTTGCTCCTTGCATCAAACAATTGGCTGAAAATGGCTGTGTAATAGTTATCAACATCTAATTTTGTGTAGACTAAATCTAAGACAAAACTTTTATGAATCCTCTACTAGATTAAATTGTTCGAGGTGCTGAAAAATGTGGAAGCACACACTCGTTTCAACAACTATCCTCACACACGGTAAAATCATACAGGTATGATTAAATATTATACTTCAAGTAATTGTTTATCAAAAAGACGCATTTAAACATATTTAAAACTTCATAAAAATATTTTCTTTTTAGATTTAATTGTTCTATTAGTCTCTATAGTTTTATCAAATTTGTAATTAAATTTCTATTTTTTTTAATATGGTTCTTATACTACTTTTAATTTTGTAATTAGATTTTGTCTGTAAAAACGTTAAAATTAATGGAATATTTTTTTCAAAAAATATGTGTTAAAAAATTTAATTAGATTCTTAATTATAAGTACCTTTAATTTACAAAAAAATTATTTCATTAATTTTAATATACATTGACAAAGACTTAACTATACAATTAAGATCTAATTAAAAAAAATCATAAAGACCTACTTATAAATATAGTGAAATTATAGAGAGTAGATACTAATAGAATAATAAACTTTATTTTTAATAAATTTTTTTATTCAAATAAACTGATCGAAACCAATTTTCTAAAAAAGTTTTTTTTTTTTTTTCATTCAAATAATTCTCCTTGCATCAACCGGCCGGCTGAAATGGCTTTGGATAATAGTTATTGACATCTAATTTTGTATAGCCAAAATTTAAAACAAAACTATTATGAATCTTCTACTAGATTAAACTATTGGAGGAAGTCACCAAAAAAAAAAAAAAAAAAAACTATTGGAGGTTGCTGAAAAGCTTGAAAGCACATACTCTGAGTCAACAACTATTATTACTGATATAGGTGACTAGAGGTGTGTTATATGTGATAATATAGCTAAGTTAAAATAAGCAAATCTAATAGAAGATTGAGTGCTGATGTGTATTGTTATTAATTAGATGGAATCAGGGAGTATGTTCTGTTAGTGGGTAAGGTAATGCCAAAAGCGTTTGTGGATCTGTATAAAAATTTACGTAATAGACCCTTTCTCATTTCTGCAATTCTCTCTCTTACATGGTGTGAGCTCTCTTCTCATCGGTCAGACGGTCACCACCACACTCTGCAACTTGGACAGAGTTTTATCAACTATTCCCACGCACAATTAATGTCACCTTTGTGTGTAGCGAAAAAGAACGAGATTCTATAAACACTAGTAAAATGAAAAGTTAAGGCTCACTGGATAATTAATTAATTATACATACTGCAAGTAATTGTTAATCAAGAACCCGTTAGTTCCTTACTCAACCAACTTATAGGAAGCACAAATCGCTCCTAAGTCACGGTTGCACAAATTTGAATTACAAAAACAAGACTCGAATAGACAGCCAACACACAAACACAAATTTGAATTTCAGATCATGCATTTTGCTCTCAACAAATTTCAATTATTCTGGAATCTTTAAGAATTACACTCATTAGAGATATCGGATTTATTTGTCAATTTTAATAAATTTATAATATTTTTTATTATAAAATAATTAAGTTAAATTAGTTAATTTTACAATAAGAAAACCGATATATCTAATAAGAATAACTTTTAAAAATTTATTTATAAAATAATAAAAATTTATTAGAGAATAAATGCAGATCTAAAATTTATTGGATACAAGTCACACTAACTCGTGCCTCTGTCTCTTAGGCTGCAGCTTTTCCGTCGGATTTGGTTTTTGCATTTTTCCGGGAAGGCCATATGAATAATAATCCAAGTATTATAAGGTAGATTCCAACGGTTAAAGTACCTGATCCTTGGAGCATGACGAGAATGGACCAGATAAAGAACATGACAGAATGAATGCGAGAGAATTTTGGACCCAGAAGAAGTAATACAGCAACAGCCCATATAATCACAAGGAAACTGAACAATTGAATTAAGGGAATCACGTTGGACATGCTTACACGTTGAATTATCAGCTTCAGGAAAGGGCATAGCAGGTTCATAAGTGCCAACATATAGTTCCCCAAACTTGTTTCTTTTTCGATGACCGTTTTGGTGTCAGAAAAACACAAGTTGAATAGATTGAAATAGATGAAAATATGAACCAATACCATACTGGCAAGTGCCACAAATAACCCAACTTCTGCAGCTACCTTAAGCCCATGATCTTGCTGCTGGGGCAGTCGATGGCCAAAGATCAATTGAAACAGGGAAACTGAGTAATCTGTTTCTTTAATACATACAACAAGAACAACAAGTACAAAGGAAGCAGTAATAATAAAATTTGGCTTACCTTATTATTGGAGGAAGGCATGGGTGCACCCGAGGAGTTTGTCTGGTTGAAATCATGGCCTTGTGTATGGTTCTGAACCATCCCGCCTGGTTTATAAGAGGGGGAAATGAGCAAGAGAAGAGATGGAAGTTTCAGAGGTGCAAACGTAATATGCGGTAATGGCGTTCTAAAATGAATAAATTATTGTGAATGGATTGAGCTTAACATATCCCCCTTCCTTAATTGAGTCCCCATCAACCCATTAGTTTTTAATTCGCGTTACGCGTTAGTGGATAAGTGAATAACGTCAGTGGAAGCAGACATCCGGAGCCCGGAGTAGGAAATAAGACAAAAATAAGATTTATTAATTATCCTATGGATATCAACAATCAAGAGACTAACAAGACGCACTTTATTAGTGCGTGTTTCCAAAGATAATTCCCTTTTGCAAGTTTACTACTCGATCAGCTAATCGGAAACCCATACGATTCCAATGTCGGAAGGGCAGCCAGCTGACGTGGTAATCAATACTCTCTTCTTTTTAACAAAAACTTTGCCCAAATTAACACCCTTCTGCTTCTTCTTTCAGGCATCTAATCCACCCATGGAGATGCTAGACTCACATATGCTTTCCTTTGAAATACAACACTCTCTCTCACCTATGATAGTAAGTTACACGATAATCTTGTGCCGCGCCTTCTCCTATTTTAATGTTTGTTTCACAACTACTTCCTACTTCCTGGATACCAATTCTCATCTTTTCTCAAAATCCAAACTGTATAATTAATTAATAATTCAAACACACTTTTGGTTCCAAACTCACCCTTATAATATTTTCTTCTATGTTTTCACAGGGCTATATTTCATGGGAAAAGTAGCCCTTTTTATTCCATCATCACGTTTTTGTAATATGCAGCAGCAGCAGCAGCCGCCTCATGAAGCCCTTCCTACCATCAGGTCATTTCTCCTCCAGATGTTTTCGATGGTGCGGCAAGCCAATGAGAACACTCGTGGGTTTCTGCTTCTAGGCATTAATGGCGTCGTATTTCATCAATTGACATCGGTGACCTCTTATGTTTTTGATGAGAAGAGGAAGTTACTCAACTTTGGGGAAGCTTTTAATATGTCCCTTCCACCGATGGTCCATATCAGCATGATTGTTTGGAGTTTCGCGCTGAATTATCTCCTCCTATTCCGACTTAACCCTGGAATACAATGTATTCTTCTACTCGTGACCATATTAATGCAGTGGTATTATTTTGCTGAACTAGCTCGTGGAGCCGCTGGTATTGCTGTTGACTTAGGTTCGTTCAAGATGCCCCTCCTATGGTTTTCTTTTTTCGGGGGCATCGGCATGGCGCTGTTTTCTGGTTCAACGGTACTGCTCATAGTCTTTTTATCATGGCTATGTGCAAGAAGAAGAGGACTGGAATTCCAAGGAATAAGGGTGAATGGGGATTCCATAATAGGGGCTATGAATGCGTGAGCAACTCATCAAACCATATAATAACTTGTAGTTTGCGATGGACTTGTTAATAGTTTTTGTCTCAGGCTGTGGGGTTGATGAGCTAGCTTTTTAGCGGTGAATTCACCTTTTTACATGGCCCAACATAGGAATGGATGTTTTATTACGCATATCCGTTACGGGTTTGTTTTGGTGTGTCTTTAAGAAAAAAAAAAATTCCTCTAAAAGAGATCTTTTTTTTCAAAGATCTTTTTAAAAGGTAAAAATAATTATGTTCAAATATGATAATATATAAATATTTTTTTGTTTATTTATTATATTAAAGCATCCTTTTTTCTGTAAAAAATCTTTTAAAAAAAATACAAATTATAATTTTCAAAAAATATATATTTTTATTTTTTAATATTTTTATTATTAAAAATTTGTCCAATATGTTAAAAAAAGTTTAATAATTTAATGACAATGAAAAAAGTCTCTGTTCATTTTGAATACTAATTAGGTATCGTCCCACTTCCTATCTTGTTACTTTTATATTATATGGTGATTTCTCGCTCTTAGAGATAGTAAAAGTTAGATATCTTATCCTTAGTTTGTTGGTTTAATCACAACCCTTGACGTAGTCAATAATTTGGGATAAAATACGTGCATAATTGATTTTTGTATTATTTGCATTACAGCTCTGATGTAACACACTCATGTACGATTAAGTATTGTAGTCCAAGTATGCTTTTGGCAAGTTTATCTCTATCAGAGTTATTTAATCCAACATGTCAAAAATATTTTTTATAAAATTTTTTTATATAAATATAATTTATTTATTTAGTTACATTTTAAATAAAAATAATACTTTTATAATATATTAAAATTTAATTCTACAATTCATCATTCAAATGTCAACAAAAAATTCTTTTTGCATGAAGATAATTATTAAATCTTCGTACTGAGTGTCCACTTATCTTCGTACCCTTAGCAGTTGGCACCAACTAAATTCCATGCGATTAGATTCCATTTTTTCATGTTTCACTTTCAATTTATTTCATACGGTATGGTCAATTAATTTTTTTTTGGAAACATTTTAGTATTTTAGTTATATTATTTTGTCCAGTTCATATTCACCAATTTTCTACATATTATTATGTGGAGGTTTTGAAAATGGAGATATTAATTAAGCACACAAATTTGAGGGTAATTGTTGAGTGAATAGCGTTGTGTGCAGAAGTAGTTTCTTTGGAAATCATGGACTCATCTCTGAACAAGTTCTGGTTCTTTGTTGTGACTGCAGACAAGAAGCGTGATGTTTATAGCTGTTTGCAAGTAATTAATTTTGAGTTACCAAAGTATAACAATTTCAACAGAGCTTTGCGCTCCTTATATGTAAGATTGCCCTTTCTAGATGCAGAACCAGCTGTGAAAATTAAGATGATGGAGTTCACAAGAGATGCATGAGTAAACCTTATTACATTAGTCTAAGTTTCATTCATTTGTGGGTTCTTTATCCATCTTCTTGTTCCGAATACTACTTCATTTTTCGTGTTAATTCAGGGACTGAGGTATTACTTGTGTCATTTATAGTGTGTATATTTCTTGCTCCTTGCATCAAAGAATTGGCTGAAATGTCTAATTTCAGCCAACACACACACTCAAAATAACTTAATACTTAAATTGATCAGATAAGGTAATTTGGTCTCCAACAAATTTTTTTTTCGCCCTGAAATTTTCGAGAATTACTCTCATTAGACATATGGATTCTTTCATGGCTTTTAATAAAATTTTTAATATGCATGCTAGATAAATAAGTGTTTGAGATTTTATTATAAAACAATTAACTCACTAAAAAATATCATAATAACTCAAATTAGTCTCCTTAAAACCAAAGAAAGGAGCAATCCGTGTGACAGGAGTAATTCTTAAAGACTTCTAGAGCAATAAAGATTTGTTAGGAACATCCTTACACAGAAATTTATTTAGCATTGCTATCCGTAATACAAAGCTCAATGAATAATAATCCAAGTGTTATAAGGTAGAGCCCAATGATTAAAGTATCTGATCCATGGAGCATGGGAATGGACCAAATGAGGAACATATAACAACATGAATGCGAGTGAATTTTGCACCCAGAAGAAGCAGTACAGCAACAGCCCATATAGTCACAAGGAAACTGAACAATTCAATCAAGGGAACCAACTTGGACATGCTTAAATGATGATTTATCAGCATAGCAGGTTCTTAAGTGCCTCCACATCTTTCCCGAAATTTATTTCTTTGTTGATCTTTGCTGTGTCAGAAAAGCATACAGCGGATAGATTGAAATAGCTGAAAGTATAAACCAGTAGCAAACTGGCACTTGCCACAAATAACCCAAGTTCCGGCACGGTTTCCTTGTGGTTGTGGTGCTGGGCCTGTCCAGATAAAGAAGATGGCCAACTGAAGCAGTAAACATCACAGTATGAACACACACTGTTCCATAATTCCATTTTGAAGGATCCTAATGCTGGAAAGCGCAGCCTCCTGATGTAAGCAATAGACTCTGCATTTAATACTTTGGTTGGCTTTGTCTTTTTTACAAATTAACACATCTAATCCACCAATGGATGTGCGACGCTCAGATATGCCTTCCCTTGAAAGCCTTGAAACAGAAAGCAAACTCTTAGATATGCTAAGTTACCCGAAAATCTTGTGCTTGTTTCTATAATTCCAGTCGATTCGTTAATAAGAATATAGTTGATATTTGATGTCACTTGTGCTCCAAGCTTAACGAGAAATGAGTAGTGAGTTAGAAGCTACGAGTTCTAAGGCTGCTGCTTTTTTTCCCCTCACATACTAGCTAAGTACATACTTTAGATGGTTAGTCCTTTTATCTTATAGTTGATGGACAAAAATATTTCAATTACAAGAAGATAAAATCCCATGGATTACAAATCAATTCAATTTTCATCTTTTTCTTGAAATCCAACAATATAATTGATTTGCAAACTAATTAGTTCAAACAGTGGTTCCAAACTCATCTTTATTACATTTTCTTCTATGTTTCCACTGGGTTATATTTTGTGGTCGAATACTAGCCCCTTTTTACTCCACCATCAGGTTAAGTTTCTCGAGATTTGTAATATGCAGCAGCAGCAGCAGCGGCACATTGGTCATCATCGTCATTCATATTATGAAGCCCTTAATACCTTCATGTTATTTCTTTCGGAGATGTTGTCGATGGTGATTGGAACCAATGACATAACTCGTGGGTTTCTGTTTCTAGGCATTAATGGTGTCCTAATTCATCAGTTGGCATTGGTGAACTCTCTTGCATTTGAGAAGAGGAACTTACTGATCTTTGGGAAAGCTTTTGATATGTCCCTTCCACCAATGGTACACATCAGCATGATGTTTTTATTTTCGGTCTGAATTCGGTCCTCCTCTTCGCAGTTTACCCGGTTACCCCGGAACACAATGTGTTCTTCTACTCCTCTGCATATTAATGCCGTTGTATTACTTCGCTGAACTAGCACATTAAGCAGCTGGCATTGCTGTAGAGTTAGGTTCATACAAGATGCCCCTCATATGGTTTTCTACTTTAGGGGGGCTTGGCATGGCCCTGATTTGTGGTTCAATGGTACTGCTGATAGTCTTTTTATCATGGCTATATGCAAGAAGAAGAGGACTGCAATTCCAAGGAATAAGGATGAATGCGGATGTCATAATAGGGGCTTTGAATGCCTGAATAACTCATTGATCTCTCTCTTGTTTTAGCAATATTTGGAATTGGACCGTCTAATAACTTTTAGAATATCTTCCTATCCACAACTTATATTTTTGCAATGGACTTGTAACTGGTTTACGATGGATGTGTCTCTGGCTATGGTTGATATTTGAGTTTTTAACTGGGAATTCACCTTTTTACATGCCCCAAACCTTAAATGTCATTTGTTTGGATCATCAAACTTATGTCTAGAAACAGACCAAGAGACTAACAAGACATCATTATCATGGAATGCATATGCACAATATAACATGTAATTTCTTTTCAATATGACTCCAGTGAAATTAAATACTAGTAAAACAGAAACCGAAATCTCACTGGGTAAATCATACAGCTATGATTAAGTAGTATACTCCAAGTAATTGTTAATCAAGTACACATAGTTCCTTACATAACCAACTTATAAGTACCAAACCGCTTCGAATTACAAAGATCGGCAAACAAAAACACAATTGACATTCATTTAGCATAGCTATCCCTAATACAAAAGTCACAGATTCATCTCAAAATAACTCTTGGGTTCCCTCTTTGGCTGCAGCTTTTCATTCCCATTGGGTTGTTGCTTTTTTCGGGACCAACATATGCAGTATAATCCAAGTATTATAAGGTAGATCCCAATGGTTAAAGTATCTGATCCTTGGAGCATGAGAATGGACCAAATAAAGAGCATAGCAACATGAATGCGAGTGAATTTTGCACCCAGAAGAAGCAATACAGTAACAGCACATATAATCACAAGGAAACTGAACAATTCAATCAAGGAAACCAACTTGGACATGTTTACATGTTGATTTATCGGCTTCAGGACAGGGCATAGCAGATTCCTAAGTGGCTCCGTATATTCCCTCAAACTAACACAGGTTAAAATATAAATCACTACCATACTAGAAAGCGCCATATATAACCCAAGTTCTGCAGCTAACTTGAGCCGGTACCCTGGCATGGTTTCCGTGTGGTCGTGCTGCTGGGCCTGTTCAGATAAAGAAGAAGCAAAGAAATAGAAAGGTGAATTGGAAACTGAGTAATCTATTTATTTGGAAGAAGTAATAACGAAATTGGGCGCACCTTATTATTCCCCGAAGCCATGGGTGCACCAGAGGGAGTTTGGTTGAAATCATGGACATGTTTGTGGTTCATCCTACCTTGCTATTGTACAAGAGGGAGAGGGCAACGAAGAAGAGAGGAAAAACTCGAGGGTTTCAGAGAACATGCGGTGTTTATTGGCCTTTACTAAAGAATAAATTATTGTTAATAAAGTTTAAATAGTGTTCTTCCGTGTGAACCATCAACCCATTAGTTAATTCACAAAAAAGTTGACAAACTACGATACCTAAAACGACGTGTGAAAGCGTCAATGGAAGCAGGTGAAACCGCGTCAAAAGAAAAACACTTCTCTAAAAATTAAAATGATTAATTTATATTCTCTTTTATCAATATCAATATGAATATGGAAGAGAGAAACTGCATCTGTGAGACTGCACACACTTTACTCTTTCATAATTCCATCTTGAAGTTCACTCACCTAATCGGAAATCCGTACGATCCCCATGTCGGAAGGGCAGCCACTTGACGTTGTAATTGTAAGCAATAGTATCTTCCTTTACTCTGTTTAACTTTTTCACAAAATTTTCCCCAAATTAACACGTTTGCGATTCTTGCAGGCCTCCGATCCACCGCCGGAGGAGCTGCCACGCTCAGATATGCTTTCCTTTGAAAATGAACAAGAACGCTCACCTGAACCAGTAAGTTACACGAAAATCTTGTATGAAACTTGATGTCAATTTTGCTCCTAATTACTAATTTCTAAGCTGCGGCTTAGAAAGTTTTTTTTTTATTTTTTTTTATTTTTTTTTTATTTTTAAGTACAACACTTTTTGCTGCTGCCGGCAACCACCGTGGCCTTCGGGGACACCACCGGTTTCTCTAAATTCTAAACCATAAATTTTTAAATTCTAAATTCTAAAACAATTCTAAACATTAAATCCTAAACACTAAACCATAAACATTAAATCCTAAATCCTATATCTTAAATATTTCAAATGCAATAAAATCTATTGGATTACAAAATCAATCAATTCTAGTCTTTTCTTAAAATCCACGAAATATAGTTGATTTCCAAATCAAGTTGATTCAAACATAGTATGTGGTTCCAGCCTCACCCTTATTACATTTTCTCCTATGTTTTCACTGGATTATAATATATTTTATGATAGGAAAACTAGCCCTTTTTATTCTATCATCGCGATAATTTAAGATTTGTATTATGCAACAGCTGCAATGGGAGCTGTTGGTGCTGCGGCCGGAGCTGTCGGAGCTGCTGCAGCTGGGGAGGGAGGAGTGGGAGAGACGGCACCCGGAGCAGCAGCGGGTGCAGCAGCATTGGGAGCAGCGGGTGCAGCAGCAGCCGGAGCTGCAGCTATCGCCACTGGAGCTGCTGCACCCGCTGTGGCGGCTGTCGCACCCGCTGCAACCATCGCAGCCGCCGCTGCAACCATCGCAGCCGCTGCCACCATCGCAGCAGCCGCTGCAGCTGCGGCAGCAGCCGGAGCAGTCGCAGCCGCAGGAGCTGTACCAGCAGCCCCAGAACCAGCAGCGATATTATTTATATCCTCAAGGGTTGGTAACTGCAGTACAAAACATTGGTCTTCATCGTTTTCGTCTTTGCTGTTCTCCAAATTATGAAGCCCTTTCTTCCTTCAAGTTATTTCTTTCGGACACATTGTCGAGGGTGACGGGAGCCGATGAGATAACTCGCGGGTTTCTGTTTCTAGGCATTAATGGTGTCGTAATTCATCAGTTGGCATCGGTGAACTCTTTTACATTTGAGAAGAAGAACTTACTGAGCTTTGGGGAAGCTTTTAGTATGTCCCTTCCACCGATGGTACATATCAGCATGATTCTTTTGAGTTTAGCTCTGAATTTTGTGCTCCTATTCCGAGTTTACCCTGGAATACAATGTGTTCTTCTACTCCTCTGCATATTAATGCCATTGTATTATTTTGCTGAACTAGCACATAAAGCAGCTGGCATTGCTGTAAACTTAGGGTCGGACAAGATGCCCCTCGTATGGTTTTCTACCTTAGGGGGCCTTGGCATCTTCCTGATTGGTGGTTCAATGGTACTGCTGATAGTTTTTCTATCCTGGGTATATGCAAGAAGAAGAGGACTGGAATTCCAAGGAATAAGGGTGAGTGGGGATTCCATAATAGGGGCTATGAATGCCTGAATAACTCATTGATCTCTCTCTTGTTTTAGCAATGCTTGGAATCGGACCGTCCGATCGTGTAATAGCTTATAGAATATCTTCCTATCCACAACCTGTAGTTTGAATATTTTTGCAATGGACTTATAACTGGTTTACGATGGATGTGTCTCTGGCTACGGTATAAGAAATGGTTGATATTTGAGTTTTTAACTCTGAATTTTGAAATGCCCCAAACCTTAAATGTCTTTTGTTTGGATCATCAAACTTAAGTCTAGAAATAGACCAAGAGACTAAGAAGACAACATTATCATGGAATGCATATGCACAGTATAACATGTAATTTCTTTTCAATATGACTCCAGTGAAATTAAATTAACTGAAAAAATGTCATGAAAAAGGGGATACTGGGAGAGTGCAATTTAATTAGCCGGTTATCCATTTTCACAAGAGATACATGAGTAAACCTTAATACATTAGTCTAATTTTCATTGATTTGTGGGTTCTTTATCCCCTTCTAAAGTTCGTGACTAATGTAACTACATTTCTTGATACACAATAAGTTGAAAAAATAGGTCCAAGCAAGAAAAAAAAAAAAACGATCACACCCTTGCCTTTTACAAGTTATCACTAATTTAGTCATTTATAAACACCCACATTTCTTTCCTATTTCTTGCTTCAAAAGAACATACTTTAAAGAGAAAAAGAAAGCCCTTTATTTAATACAATCATAAAGATCCTTCAGCCTAAGATATATGGCTTCTTTGTGGCAAAGCTTATCTCATTTCTATAAATTCATACAACTTACCTCATTCTATTGCACACTGCATAGACGTAATTGGAGGCAACTAGTCACTGGATAGCTAGCACAAAAAGCTGGAGAAATGGGTCTTTTGGCTGTATTTCTCCTATGGTTACTTTCATTATCAAGTAAGTTTGAAAACTCACATTTCTTTTCCTTGCTATGCCATCCCATTTTCTAAACTATGTAACAACGTTTCCACTATTTTTATAGGAGCAAAAGCCTCAAACAACAACATTGGTGTAAACTATGGCCAACTCGGAAACAATCTACCTTCTCCATACCTCTCCATAGAGCTACTAACAAAAATGAAAGCTAGACATGTGAAGCTCTATGATGCCAACCCTGACATTCTAAACCTTCTATCAATTAGAAAGATTCAAGTCTCAGTTATGGTCCCAAACAATGAAATCTCAAACATTGCTGTGAACCGCAGAGCAGCGGAAGAATGGGTGAGGAACAATGTCCTACCTTACCTTCCCAAAACCAAGATTCGCTACCTCCTCGTCGGCAATGAGGTGCTAAGCTCCTACTCAGAACAAGGCCGGCAAATGTGGCGCGATCTTGTGCCAGCAATGCAAATGATCAAGAGATCCCTCAAGGCTCTGAACATCTCATCCATCAAAGTTGGCACCCCATTGGCAATGGATGTGTTGGAATCAACCTTCCCACCATCAAGAGGGATGTTCCGATATGAGATAAGAGACAATGTGATCATACCATTGCTTAACTTCTTAAACAGAACCAAGTCATTTTTCTTCATTGATGTGTATCCATATTTTCCATGGTCACAAAACCCTTATAACATTAGCCTTGACTTTGCTCTATTCAGAGGAGGCTTAAGCATAAGAGATCCTGGCAGTGCCTTAGTCTATACCAATTTGTTAGACCAAATGCTAGATTCTGTCATATTTGCTATGTCCAAACTCGGCTTCTCCAATATCCCGCTCGCCATATCCGAAACAGGATGGCCTAATTCCGGTGACATCGACGAGCCTGGGGCAAACATATTCAATGCAGCCACATATAACCGCAATTTGATCCAAAGAATGACAACAAATCCACCTCTTGGCACCCCAGCTAGGCCTGGAGTTCCAATCCCAACTTACATCTTTTCATTGTTCGACGAAAATCGAAAGCCTGGTCCAGGGACAGAGCGACACTGGGGCTTGTTACACCCTGATGGCAAGCCAGTCTATGAAATAGACCTGACAGGAAAGTTGGCTGTGGCCGACTTTGGGCCATTGCCAGCTCCAAAGAACAATGTGCCTTACAAAGGAAGGGTGTGGTGTGTGGCAGTGAAAGGAGCAAATGCAATGGAATTGGAAGCTGCATTGACATATACTTGCAACCAAAGTAATGTGAATTGTGATGGTCTTGCACCAGGAAGAGAGTGCTATGAGCCTGTTTCCATTGCTGCTCATGCCAGCTATGTATTTAGCTCTTACTGGTCCAAGTTTAGAAGTCAAGGAGCCACTTGCTATTTCAATGGACTTGCTCAACAAACAACTTCCAATCCTAGTGAGTTTTCTTTCCTTTCATTTCTATAAGGCTTCTAAAACAATGAGATTTCTTATTTGATGTTTTGTTTGTTCGTTTGGTTCTGGAAACAGGTCGAGGTCCATGCAAGTTCCCAAGTGTGACTCTTTGAAGATAATAAACAAGAGCTATGGTCATTTTAGCAGAAAGTTGCAGGAAGAAAAAAATTAATTGTATGCAAACATAAACACTGGCAAGTAGTTAGTAATAAGAACTCCATCAACAAAATATTACACTGTATTGGTATATCTAGTGCTTTTTGGTAAGATAATTACTGTCATACAATGTCACTTGCACATTGCAATGTTTCAATGGTTCACAGTGCTTTGTAACAATTATAAATGATAAATCGATAAGACTTTAGTCTTCCTTCTTGTTTCTTTTGAAAGAGAAATACTATTCACAAATTCAACATCAAAAGAAAAAAAAAATATTCACAGTAACTTTTTCGTTCTAATGCATCCACCCTTTGTAAAAAAAATAAAAGGATGATATGATCAACAAAGAAACACAAGAGAATTTACTAATTTTCTGCCTTGGACATGATGGAGAGGCAGCTCGGCCTTGAATGAAAGGCTTCACGGCGGGGATGGTTGTGGGAGGAGGGTCTGATCAGAGTACTTAGAGCTCTCTTCACCAGCTCGCCCTCCACTCCTCCGATCCGCACCAGCAAGTTCTGCATCGCCGATCTTCGAAGATTTAGGGTGTTACCACTCGAAGAAGAAGCAGAATGAAACGACGCCATTTGCTGCTGCTGCTGTTCGACGAGGCGTTTGTGGTAGGAGCAGCGGAAGGAGCCAGGGTGCGTCGTAGGGGAACACATGCACGTCCTCCTCTGATGATTGGACGTCGACACCAAGGCGGTTTTCCTCTGATTCTTGGTTTTCGCCATGGAGTGTTGCTCAGAGGAGAATCTCAGAGATGACGATGCTGGACACGGCGGCGTGGGGATGAATTTTTTTTTTGTCCACAGTATCCTCTAGACTCACAGGACAATGACTAATCCGTTGCAAATCTAAACACCATTTAAGGGTCTAACGGACCAATAGTTGCTGATTGAAACTCCATGACGAATGAGATGACTACTCGACCAACACAAGATGGGTTCGCGGAGGTGTATGAAAACGGGCGCGAGAAGGACGGCATTTGTTGAATTGATTCGAATCGAATCGGATGTGACTTATGAAACGCTGTAAAGAAAGGAAGAAAGCAAGAAAGGGAAGAGTGTGTGTTGTTTTTTCATCGGCATTTAGCAGTGAAAACTGAAAAGAGAGAAACAGAGTTTGTTTGGATTTATAAGTTTGTTAAGTTCGTTATCTTCTGAAGCATCGTATACGGGAATCAGTTACGGAGACAAGTCATAGCATCTTAATTCAGCTTTTATACACAATGAATTATACTTTCCTAGATTTAAAATAAATTAAAATTTATATATAAGAAACTATTAAATTTAAAAAAATTTAAAAATAATATTAAATTTATTTTCATGAAGTTTTTTTAAAAAATTGTATTTAATTAGATTTACTTGCATATTTAAAATTTTGTTTAAATTTGGAAGTTAAAAGTAATTAGATTTACTTGCATATTTATGTAATTTACCGAAAATAAAATTCAATATAATTTAAATTAGTGTGGCTTCGATCAATTTTCTATTTTGATTGGGTTGAATGAGCAGATTTATTTAAATTGGTTTGGATTTGAACACTTTAACTATTTATTTTGGTGTTTTTTTTGTAACATATTCTTTAATTGCAAGAATAGGTTAATTTTTTTTTATATAAAAAAAATATTGGTGTTTTTTTAGAAACGGAATAATTTGGTGTAATTACAAATGGGTAGATTTTGTAAGTGAGAAGTCAACACATTGGGGGTATATTGCAACACGTGGGGACGGGGCGTGCTGAATGATTTTCACAATACTGTAATACACTTCAAATATCAACATTCAACCAAAACACTATTTCCATTTTCATATTTAAAATAATTTCTGGCAAGAATAAGCTTCCTTTTAAAAAAATTATAATTAGTTAGGTAGATATTAGGTTGATTTTTTTATATGAAAAAAATATTGATGTTTTTTTTTTGGAAATGAGATTATTTTGTGTAATTACATTGTAAAACACGACGTGGGAGCGTGTTTCAACACGCCGCGTAGGGGAGCGTATTGAATGATTTTCACAATACTATAATATACTTCAAATATCAATATTTAACCAAAATACCATCTTCATTCCATATTAAAAATAATTTCTGTAGATATTATTCACTATGGTTATTCATATAGAAAGATATTAATAATATTAATATATGAATGCAATTGAAAAAAAATAGAGTTGTAAACATTTATTAAATATTTTTCTAAATAATTTTAAAATAATTTTTTATTAAGGTTTTATTTTTATATTTTGGTAAAATTTTGTATTTAAAATAAAAATATATTGGTAATTTTTATCAAAAGAACATATTAACAAATTGTGGAGAATTCTCTTGTTGAAAAAATTTAGAATCACAATTGAGCATAATTGATGTAGTTTTGTTTAAGTCTTTTCTCCTATATTTATGATAAATTTCAGCTTAAAATATCTAAAATAATAATAATTTTTAGCAAAGGAATAAATCAGCACATATGAACCTCATTGAATAATTATCCTTCAAATTAAATTTTTCTCATAACTCATCTTCATTAAATCACCTTAAAAGAGTAAAGGAAGGAAAAAAAAATAATCTTATTAGTATCACTAATCAGACTTTTGTTTTAATCATAGTTATCAGAACCGAATCGGTAATTGATTCGATCATACGACTGGGTCACTGGGTTATTGATTCAATCGATGGGTCATTGATTTATCCAATTGATCCAGTCATAATTAAATAAAAATATAAAATTATAAAAATAAAATTAAAATTAAAAGTTAAATGTATATTTTTAAAAATATATTAATAACAATTAAATATCAATTCTTAGATATAATTTATAATGCAAAAAGAGATAATAAATTAGTTACTAATACAAAATATTTTTTTTAATTTAAATAAATAAAAAATAAAAAATAACACAATCAATATCAATATATCAATATATTTGTATATTATATGTTGTTACTTATTTAATATCTATGTAAATCTA
Source organism: Arachis stenosperma (assembly GCF_014773155.1). Lineage (NCBI taxonomy): Eukaryota > Viridiplantae > Streptophyta > Magnoliopsida > Fabales > Fabaceae > Arachis > Arachis stenosperma. The sequence continues at coordinate 140,886,639 of NC_080380.1, read as the reverse complement.
TACTTAAAAAAATAAAAAAATAAAAAATATTACGTTTTGTTATATATATATTTTTTGTCATATCTATTAATAAGAATCAAGTTTGCCGTAGTGGCGGAAGGAAGGTTGTGGTTTTATGCAGTCCTGGGTTTGAAACCCACATTCAACATTTTTGGGTGCGCTCCTACGATGGTTCGGGATTCCGCAGGTGCACCGTGGATCCGCGGCGGGTTTAGCTCGGTCTAACACGCAAATCGATCGGTTTTCAATGGGTTTGGCCGGTCCAGTCCGATTCTGATAATTATGGTTTTAATAATTAAAATTAAAATTTATAAATAAAATATATGAATTAATTTAAATTTTAATAATTTTAAAATAAAAAATATATACATAAATTACACTATAAATAAAATTATGAAAATATTAAATTGAAATTTATTTATTTAATTTTCATATAATCTTTATCTTTGTTCATTCCAAGAAGTTATTTTTATTTATTATTTTTTCCTTTTTTAGTTTACATTTAAATATTGTAGTGAAAGAATGAAAATATTATATGAAATACAAGTATGAATATAATGTTTCAATAGTTTAAATATAATATTTAATTTTTAATTTTATTTTTTTATAAATTAAGACACTATATATTTTTATTAATATATTATAACTAAATATTATTAAAAAATATAAATTATTAAAAGTAAAAAGTGATATATAAATGATAAAGACAATATATAACTAATAAATAGTTAAATACAATTAGAATAAAATGAAAAAAAAAACTAAAAAATAAAATTGTAAAGATATTGTACATTCTAACGTTTTAAAGAGTTCATAACCTAATACATATATTTAGTGAACTTAAATACCATAGTGCAAGAATGAAGCTATTAGACGTAATATAAAGGGCAAAAAATCTAATTAAGCCAAGGGGAGCATTTTATTACACAATTCAACCAAAGCAAAATCTGATTTATCAATCATCCAAAGCACATTATAATGTAATTCGAAAAAGTTTGATTCGAATTACATTTTAATATAATTCGAAACAATTTAATTCGAATTATACAACAATCAAAGTCAATAACTAATTTCGAAGCTTATTGATTCGAATTACATCAAGCATAATTCGAAGGAGCCTGCTTCGAATTACTAGTGAGCACATTTTTCTAAGGAGTTCGAACCATATTGATTCGAACTACTCACATTTTGCAACTTCTAGTAATTCAAATGGGGTTGATTCGAATTACAAGGCATTCGGCTATATAAGGAGTTCGAACCAAACTCATTCGAATAAATTTTTCATTCTCAAACCCCACCAAATCCCAGAGAAAACGACCCAGACTCGGTCCGAGAAAGACTCGAGCAGAATACTCTTGCCGATGGGGGACGATCCGGAAAGGCTGTATCGTTTGGATGGAGTTGCTCATATAGCCGGGGTGATCAACGACGAGGTTAGTGGTTTATGATAGTGGTTTATGTTAGTAGTTTATGATAGTGGTATTGCAAGTGGTTTATTTTAGAGGTTTTGCATGCGATTTTATTGGCGGTTTATGTCAGTGGTTTGTGTTAGTAGTATTGCATGCGGATTATTGTAGTGGTTTTGTATGCGATTTTGTTGATAGTTTATGTTAGCGGTTTATGTTGGTGGTATTGGAAGTGATTTATTGAGTGGTTTTGCTTGTAGTTTTCGTAAGTAGATTTGCATGTGGGTTATGTTAGTGGTTTATGTTAGCGGTTTCTGTATGCGGTTTTGCTAGTGGTTTACTATATTTCCTTTTGCATGTGGTTTTTGTTAGTGGTTTATGTTAGCGGTTTCTTAATGCGGTTTTGCTAGTGGGTTACTATATTTGCTTTTGCATGTGGTTTTTGTTAGTGGTTTATGTTGTATTTTGATTTTTTTTAGTGGTATTGTAATTCGTTCTAATTATGTGTTCCATGTAATGCGCAGCCCCAGCGATGCATCTCGAGCATGCGGCGGCAGCAGGGCATGCGACTGGATGAGATGTACGTTCTGTACTTGCAGATAGCCGGATTATACCATCTTGCGAGATTGAACGACCGATGGTTCCGATTAGACGAGCCCCTTGTCAGTGCATTTTTCGAGAGGTGGCGTCCGGAGACGCACACGTTCCACATGCCGTTCGGAGAGTGCACGATCACACTTCAGGATGTGGCGTACCAGTTGGGGTTGCCAGTGAACGGACGTTACGTCGGTGGTTGCCTGACAGATTTCCAGGTATACATACAGGGTGGCCGGCCAGCTTGGCAGTAGTTCCAGGAGTTGCTCGGTGTGTTACCTCCTTTGAACCAAATTCAGAAATTCGTAGTGAACTGCACCTGGTTCCAGGAGACTTTTGGAGAGTGCCCCGCGGGGGCCGATGAGGAGACAGTGAGGCGCTTTGCTCGTGAGTATATCATGATGTTGTTGGGCACTCAGCTATTTGCCGACAAATCTGGCAACCGTATTCACATCAGATGGCTACCGTACGTGGCTAGGCTTGAGGAGATGGGTAGCTAGAGCTGGGGTTGGCAACACTAATATGGTTGTACCGGTGCATGTGCCGAGTGGCCAACAGACATGTCGTGAAGTTAGCTGGGCCGGTACAGTTACTTCAGTCTTGGATCTTTTGGCGCTTTCCTGGATTTAGGCCTGTTGGGTATGATGCGTCCAACTGGCCCCTGGCCTCGAGGTACCACTATCGTAGTTTTCTATGTTGAGTTTAATTATTTAATTCCATGTCTGCTTATAATGTTATACTAATCTGTCACACGTTTAATGCGCTATCACATTGATGTCATATGCAGGTGGTCTGGTCACAATCCTTCCGTTAGCGAGAAGGGACCTCGAGTGCAGATGTGTTGGCTGAGGATAGACATGTTACAGGCTAGGGATGTGAGTATACTAACCTCCTGTGTGTAGTTAATTATAGTTTCACACTTCTGAAAACGATTTGAACTAACGATTTTGAATTGCATTATTCAGTTTATCTGGATGCCCTATAGCACACCTGACGTCCTTCATGTTGTCCATCCGGAGGTGTTGGAGCCTCGTCATACGGCACTATGACGGTGTGTGACGTCACTGATATATTTTACGGTGGTGGAGTGGCATCAGGTTGATAGGGTGTTACTGCAGTTCGGCGGCGTACAGCCCCACCTGCGTCCCGCCCTGAACATCGACTTCTTGATGTCGAAGGACGGGAGAGGAGATGATCGTTGGTTCCCGCACCACTTGCAGTCATGGCATCTTCACTGGGAGAGTCGTACGGAGCACGTTCTTCGGTTCGATGTTGTCGCAGACCCGAGAGCCTCACATGACTTTTTGGAGTGGTGGCGTCAGCACGAAAAGAGGTTCTTGTCACCATAGATGTACTTGGGGGATCCGAGATCCCTTCCTATTCCGGTTGAGGCGACGCAGAGGGGTGCCGGCCGAGTTCCTGATATGGACCTTGTCGACGACGTTCCGGATAGGCGTCGGGTTGAGAGGAGAGCTCGTGTCGGGACACCTATCTTCGTTTACGTACTTCGTTACCTATCTTTGTTTACATACTTCGTTATCGGTGTTGTTTCTTAGCCACCTTGTGTTCATCCGTTGATGTATGTGTACATTTCTTATTGCTTTATTGTCTATCAGTTACTATGAAAATGGCTGTACTTTGTTTATTTAAGTTATTTCCATATTTTAGTTATCATGTTTCATTTAATTTGACAGTTCCTGTTATTGCCTTAAGTATTTCTCGACCAAGTGATATTTCATGTCGAAAATGGAGCTCATTCATTAATTAATAATCCATGTAAAGTACATGACATTTAGTGTAACAAATTTTCTTCACTTAACAATTCAAACTAAAAAAACCTAGCACATTGGATTCTAAAATAAAAAGTGAAATGAAGGAAGTAATACAACTAACAACACAACGACACACCTACTCATCTCTCCCTACATGGCTGGGTCCTCCGACCTGTGGACAACTCCGACGAGTGTGTTCGGGTTGCCGACAGAGGCCACATCTCTTCGGCCTGTTCGGGTCTGCATCGTCCATGGTGGTCCGTATCCTTGTTGACTTGGGATGTCCCTCGCGAGCACGCTTCTTATTTGGGTCTGGGATGACTGTGGGCCCATCGTAGGGTGGCCAGAAACCCTCGGGGATGGGAGGTGTGAACCCCATCCGGTACACGCTAAAGACCGAACTAAGACGATACACCTGGTGGACATACGGCTGCCAGGTAAGCCGTGACTATGCACAACATGCCAGGGCGTGAGGACACAGGAAATGTAGTGCCTGAAAGTATCCGCAATTACATGTCTGAGATCCAAGTGAGACCCTGTAACTACCCAGTGAGAACAAACCAGTAGGAGTCATCTCTGCGACGGTAAACTCCGAGTTATCTCTATCGTACAAAGTCACCGTAAAGCACCATGCCGTCTTCAGATTTGCCTCAATACTCTTCACCAGGTGTTGACTGAATTGTTGTCCGGTACCTAGCTGGGCCTCAGCCTCTCTGCCCTTGCGGACGAATAGTTCGGCCAACCTCCCATAAGTTGCCTTGACCAGCGAGCACACAGGGACATTCCTCACCCCCTTAAGGATTGAATTAACACACTCGGAGATATTTGTCGTCATGTGACCAAATTTCCTACCCTCATCACGATGCTGTGTCCACAAGGAGTACTCAATCCGGTTCACCCCACTCACACATGCCAGGGTCTTCAGACTGCAGAATATCGAACCAGTAATCGAACTCAACCTTGGTCTTTGCATACGCTGCATTCACAAGTAGCCTCCTTGCATCCTTGCCCTTGTAGGTAAGAGCAAAATTTGCTGCCACATGTCGAATGCAGAAAGCACGGTAAGCAGTTGGAGGTAGCCAACCTCCGTCCGGAGACTCAAGCGCGGCCTTGATGTCGTTATGCCTGTCCGATATAACTAGCAAACCCGGCTGCGGGGTCACGTGCTCACGCAGGTGAGAGAGAAAGAAGGACCAGGACTCGGCATTCTCTCCTTCAACAAGGACGAATGCAAAAGGCAGAATGTTGGAGTTCCCATCCTGTTTAATCGCGACAAGCAACGTTTCGCCATACTTGCCATACAGATGGGTGCCGTCAATACTTGCCAACGGCTTGCAATGTTGGAATGCCTCGATACATGGTGGAAAGGTCCAGAACAGTCGGTGGAAATAAGCTTGCGACTCGTCCACCTGTCCCCCAACTCGAACTGGGCTCGTACGAAGGACTGTAACAATACCAAGCATCGTCAACTGAACTTCTAACACCCACCTAGGTAGCTCATTATAGGACTCATCCCAATCACCGTAAATGTGGGCAACGGCCTTCTGCTTCACCAGCCACACCCTCATGTACGTCTGCCTAAACCCAAAGTGTGCGGCCGTAGCATTTAGGAGCACCTTGATAGTTACGGATGCATCTGCCCTGACCATTGGCATGATGAATGCGGATATCACATGATAATCCAAACTCCTGTGGTCACTTGAGATCGAGGTCACTAGACACGTATGTGATCCATTGTACCGTTTGACCTCCCAAACGCCCTTGCGCTGCCGGAGACTCAGCCGTATCCACCATGTGCACGCATTCCCAAACTCAGAACACTTCCCAACATACCGACGATAGTCTGACTCGACGACCTTGTATTGTACCCCACGTCGGATGCTGTAAGTCTTCACACTTAACACGACCTCCTCTTTGTCCTGAAATTGCTGACCAACCTGAAACTATGTCAGGCCTGTAGACCCTTCCGTATCTCTAGCGCCAAATCCAACCTGCTCCCCTGGATCCCCCTCCTGCCTCATGGCATCCAAGTCCAAAGATGAAAAATGTGGAGGGTACTGATGTGTGCCAGAGCTAGAACCACCTCCTGTCCTAGCAGGCTCACTCGGTCGAATATCATCGCCACTGTCATCAGCAATGATATCCGGCTCCACATCATCGTCCTCTGGATAATCGAACAATGCATCTCCAATACCAGCCGGTGCAGCACATTGTAAAGGGTTCGGAACATGATCCCCAATTCCAACCTCGCCGCCTCCACTTCCGTTGAGATCCAATGCGAACGAAGAGGAGGCGACAGGCTGGACCGGAGGTTCATACATAGGGACGGAGAAAGATGCACTCGCAGGTCTATAGCTAGAACCGGCTACCGTGGCTACAGTGGGGGTATTCTGGTTCGAACCCCTCGAGCTAGATACCACATCAACCAACTTCGCCAACAATTCTGGTGTCCTCACTTCGGGAAACTGCCGGCGATAGTGAAACATGACATGCAAGTCCTCATCACTACCGACCGTGAAACAATCTTACTTCACGACTTCTTGGAGGACCGAGATTGGAATGCGATAGAAGAACTTCTTAACCCATTTCACGCCTTCTAGACTAAGTTTCCGTAGAACAGAACTAACAAGGTCATCATAGCTCGTGGTCGGGCTCAAGAAAATACTGAGAGGATCCTTATCAGTGAACTTCACACCGGATCATGTTTTCCTCTTAATCGATCCTCTGTGGTGAACCAACACTACAAAACTCTCTTCACTAGCCATTTTCACCCTCTAATCAGATCAACTCACGTTCCCTCCATATATATACACCTCTGGTCCTTATTAATTCGAACCAATCTACTACGAACTACACATTGTGTAATTCGAATCTACCTACTTCGAATTACATGGGTTTGAGTGTTACATGGTAATTCAAATCAATTTGGTTCGAATTATTGGTCATTCGTAATTCGAGTCAGCTCAATTCGAATTACATGTATTTGTGCACTCCAGACTAATTCAAATCAATACGATTCGAATTATGTGCAAATCTAGTTCGAAGAGGCTTGATTCGAACTACATATAAATAGAGTTTGGTTGATACATGAAACATATTTGGCTTTGGAGGATTTATGTAATTAACTTCTCAGTTTGGCTTATTTTAATTTTTTGTCCTAATATAAATATGAATATAATGTTTCAATAAATGAACATAACATCTATTTTTTCTTGAATTAAATTATTATGCATTTTTAATATTATTATTACAACTATATAATATTAAAAAATATAAATGATCGTATAGAAAAAAATATGATATATAAGTGACAAAGATAATATATAATTAATAAACACAATTACATCAAAATTAAAAAAATAAAAGATTTAAAAACATATATATTACAGTATTTGAGGAATTTATCATCCAACATATAATGAGTTAATTGCTTAGGAAACTAAAATAAAGAACTATGGCTGTTAGCTAAACTTTTTAAATAATTATAAAAAATATTAGCAAGGATAGAAGAAAAAGAGTAAATTATACAAGTTTAAAAAGATATTTTTGTTATTTTAAAATTAAGGAGTAAAATGATAATTTTGTCCTATTCAAGACTAAAAAAATTACATTATGCTGATTTTGGAGATCAAAACTAAGAGACTAAAAATTCATCTAAAATACAATTGCAACAATTTGGATTTATGAGGAGTTTTCTAAATTTAAACTAATTCAAACTAAGTTAGTTGAATTTAATTCAGATTCAGAAATCATTTAAAATTAGAATAGTCAAATAAAAAAAATTATATCGTGGAATATATCTGTTACGGTGGGTAACCGGAGATTGATGGGCTAAATGGCGTTGGTTGGCCCAAATGTGTGAAGGAGGAGGATTCCGAATGGGTCTGCAACTCGGGGGCCTCCGTCCGACTTGTTTCTGTGAGGAGAAGGGGGTGGTACCTGCAAAGACACTCCGATGCCTAAGTTAGCAAGAGTGTGAGCAGGTCTAGAGAATATTGGAACTTAGAGATACCTGAGGGGTGTCAGTGTATTTATGGTGGTGAACCAATAACCACCGTTGGAGTAGTGCCATATTTTTAGGATGTTAACCGTCCCATTATCTTAGGGAGGTTAAGATATGGCTCGTGGAAGTGGTTAGAGAGATTCTAGGGGCAGTTACTCATTTGAATGAGTGTTTATCCGACAGCTAATCTCGTGCCCGACTTCTTTAGAACAGGTCGTGGTGAGTACCGACTTCATAGGATGAAGGTTGGTACTGGTGAGGCCCAACCCTTTGGATTATGTCTTTTGCTTGATCCTGGGCCTTTGTTATTGGGCCAGGGTATGAACAGTGCCCCTACTCGAGCCCAATTTTTTTCAAGATTTGGGTTCGAGTATTCTGCTCGGGGTCGTAGCCGACTCGTTGGAGGACCGACATGATGGTCTGAAACCGACGTGACTTTTCGTGTCCTTTTGGTTCTGGCAGTTACGTCTAATCAAGCGTCGTGTCCGTTAGGGATGTGCGTAGGCCTTGATAACGGTGCATTCCCATTTAATGACTGCCCCGCTTTTACCATTATGTCCCTTAGCATGTTTATAAATACTTTCGCTCTCTTTCATTTAGGTTGGTTTGTAGACTTTGGTTCCGTATTCCCTCCCTGTAGAGACCGTGTTTTTTATTTTCCTTTTCTTTTTCTTTTGTAGGCTTTTGTTACCCTTTGTAAGAAAAAGAAATGGCTTCCGTAGATGTTCTTTCTCAATGGGTTGATGTCACGGTCCTAGGGGAGGAACCCTTGGTTGATGCCGAGTTTATCACCCACCTTCGTACTCACCACAGAATTTGTACTTCTGAGGAGGACGAGCCAAAGTATGAGTTGGTAGTCCCGGGTCCAGAAGACCGGGTTTGTTTTGGGAGGGCCAATGAGGCGGCCCCTCATTTTTTCTTTATGTATGAATGTATGATCACCCGTTTGGGTGTTTTTCTTCCATTTTCCGAATTTGAAATGGCTGTTTTACGCCACTGTCGAGTTGCCCCTACCCGGCTTCACCCCAATTCTTGGGATTTTCTGAAAATTTACCAATTTATAAGTCACGCTCTGGACTTTCCGACCTCTTTGAGGATTTTCTTTTATCTTTTTCACATGACTAAGCCCTTCAGTGGGCTAAATAACAAGCAACAATGGGTGTCTTTCCGAGCCATACAAGGTCGGAGAATTTTCACCCTTTTTGACAAATCCTTCCACGACTTCAAAAATTATTTTTTCAAAGTGCAAGCTGTAGAGGGTCACCACCCCTTTTTCTTGGATGAGGATTCTTCCCCTCGCTTTCCCCTCTATTGGTTGGAGGCCTCCCCCTGTGAGAAATACGGTCTGGACGACCTGGATGAGGTGGAGACGGCCATTGTGGGGTTTTTCCGAGAAGTGTGGGGGAGGGCCCCATACTTGGATACTAGGAAATTTCTCCAGGGATCGCCGACTTTTGTTCGGTCGCAACTAGGTAGTTTATATGTATATACATTTCTTATTTTCGACTTGTATCTACCGACTTGAGGTTTGCCGACTTGTAATTTTTGCTAATTGTTTCTTTTGCAGATATGGCAAGGAAGAATGCTCAGGAATCTTACCAAAGAGTTCAGGAGGCTAAGGCAAGATCTTGGGCTAGGACTGGTGGCACCAGGGCAATCATCTCTCCTCCTCCTCCTCCTCCTCCTCAGACTATGGGGACTCCTTCCCAGCCCATTGTAATTTCTTCTTCAGCTTTGTCTCGGCCGCTCCCCTCCGCCCGACTTCTTTCTGAGCCAGAGAAAAAGAAGCGCAAGACTTTAGAGTCTGTCTCTTCTTTTGATGGTGGGGTCAAGGCGGATGCTCTTGCATTCGTCCGAAAGAGCATTTATCCTCATATAAGTATGGATGATGTCTCTGTTCGAAACCACCTTACCACTCTGGCTGAAGAGAGTTTCAGGGCGGCGGGTGTTTGTGGCAAGCACTTGGATATTTTTGAGAAGACTCCTCTCAGCTCTTTGGGGTTAACCTCGAAGGTTGAGGAGCTGGAGGGAAGGCTTCTTTCTTATCAAGAGCATGAGAGGGAGTTGAAGGAGGAGGTCGCCAAGCTGAGGGCGGAGAGGGATAGCCTTCGGGAGAAGGAGAGTAAGCTGCAAGCCCAATGTAATATGGAGGCGGGTTTGAGGAAAGCAGCACAGGAGAGTTATCAGAGTTTATTTTAAGATCTTGTGTCTGTGAATAAGGATTTGCTGAACTCTCAAAATGCGTATGCTGAGTTGGATGACTCTATCGCTGATGGTGCCGAGGAGGCTTGGAGGATTTTCAAGGAGCAGGTCGGAGTTATTGCTCCTGACTTGGATCTTTCTCCTTTAGATCCAGACAAAGTCGTCATTGATGGTGCTATTGTGGATCCTCCTGCCCCCGTAATCGTTTCCGAGTCAGAATTGAAGACTCGGGGGCAGAGAATTATTGAGTCCCCTCCTCGTTCCAAGGACGCTTCGAGTTCTTCTGTTGTTCCTCCGACTTCCTCTTCATCTCCCGTGGTTGCCTCTCTTCCCGATCCTGGTGGCGTTCTTCCTGACTCTGGTGGTGGTGATCCGTCTACTCCTCTGCAGAAATAACTTTTTTATGGCTATATGGGGCTCGGCCTGTGAGTCCCCCTTTTTTAAACTCTTTATATGTTGTTTGTTGGTGGTGTTTGGACAATTTCTTTTGGCCTTTTAAGGCCGTAAACAAAATATTTAAAAAGTACCCTTTTTGATAAGGGTTTTAAATTAACAGAATAAATACCCTTTTTTGGATAAGGGTTTAAGTTACCTTGTGCGTGTATGCTTTTCTGATTTTGATTTTTCGAAGTCCCCTTGATCTTTTTCTGAAAATCTTTCCCTTTGGCTTGTCTGTTTTCTGAGCCCTTTTGTTTAAGGACTTTTGGACAGTCTTTAAACTTTTTCCTAGGTTTTCTCAATCTCTTTTTTGTTATTCCTTATACTCAACTTTGTTTTATTGAGTTCTTACGACTTAGGTTATTTTTGCGATTCGTTTTCTTTTCTACTCGGTTTTTTCCTTTCGACTTATGAGTCGGGATATTTCCGAGTTTTTTTTTACGATCAACTTTTATAACCTCATTACACCGACTTGTACCTCGTCGTTTTATCCTGACAACCATCTAGGTCGGTTCATGGGATTTTCACGTTTTGTCGAGCTTAAGTCGGCGTGTTTCGTAGAAAGACTTAAAAAATAGAAAGGAGTTTATAAGAGATATTGTAAATGAAAAAAAAAAGATCTTTATTGATTGGGGAGGTACCTTCTTTACTACTAAGGGTTTTTAATAGCCTTTTCCCCTTAGCCTCTACTATGATGCCTCGTTAAAAACCCTTCTCCAGAAAAAACCCTTTGATTTTGGGAAAAAATCATGAAGTTGGAAAAAGAGTACATCAGGGAGTAGAGTTCGCTTTTTAACTATAGTACCTTTTCATATTACAAGCATGCCACGACCTTGGGAACTCAGTGCCGTTCAGGTCGGTCACTTTGTAATAACCTTGTCCTAAGACTTCCTTGACTTTGTAAGGTCCCTTCCAATTAGCAGCGAGTTTTCCTTCCCCTGATTTGTTGACTCCAATGTCGTTTCTGATTAAGACCAAGTCATTTGGAGAAAATGTTCTTCGAATGACTTTTTTGTTGTACCTTGTAGTCATCCTTTGCTTCAACGCTGCTTCTCTTATCTGGGCTTCTTCTCGGACTTCTGGGAGTAAGTCGAGCTCCTCTTTGTGCCCCTGTAGGTTTCCGATTTTGTCATGGAGAATTACCTTTGGGCTTTGTTCATTGATTTCTATTGGTATCATTGCTTCTACGCCGTAGACTAGTCGGAAGGGTGTTTCTCCGGTGGTGGATTGGGGCGTTGTCCTGTAAGCCCATAGCACTTGGGGGAGCTCTTCGGCCCAAGCTCCTTTTGCCTCTTGTAATCTTCTCTTTAGCCCTGCCAGTATGATTTTGTTGGCTGCCTCGGCCTGCCCATTGGCTTGCGGATGCTCCACCGAGGTGAACTGGTGTTTGATTTTCATACTGGCTACTAAGCTTCTGAAGGTAGAATCGGTGAATTGGATTCCATTATCTGTAGTAATGGAATAAGGTATCACATATCTTGTGATGATATTTTTGTAGAGGAACCTCTGACTTCTTTAAGCGGTGATGGTGGCCAATGGTTCTGCTTCTATCCATTTTGTGAAGTAATCTATTCCCACGATCAGGTATTTGACTTGTCCTGGCGCTTGGGGAAAAGGACCTAACAAATCCATTCCCCATTTTGCAAAGGGCCATGGAGAAGTGATACTGATGAGCTCTTCTGGTGGAGCCACGTGGAAATTTGCATGCATCTGACATGGTTGACACTTTTTTACAAATTCTGTGGCATCTTTCTGCAAGGTCGGCCAGTAGAATCCAGCTCGGATTACTTTCCTGGCTAGTGACCTTGCTCCGAGATGGTTTTCGCAGATCCCACTATGTACTTCCTCTAATACCTCGGTGGTTCTTGAGGTCGGTACGCACTTTAGTAATGGTGTTGATATCCCCCTTCTGTAGAGAATATTTCTCACCAAGGTGTAGTGTTGTGCTTCCCTTCAGATCTTTTTAGCCTCTTTCTCCTCTTTAGGAAGGATGTCGAATTTCATGTATTCGACCAAGGGGTCCATCCATCCGAGGTTTAAACCGACTACCTCAAGTACCTCTTGTTTGTCTTCTATTTTACTACTGAGGGTTCCTGGAGGGTTTCTTGGATCAGGCTTCTGTTGTTTCCTCCCGGTTTGGTACTTGCTAACTTGGATAGGGCGTCCGCTCTGCTGTTTAGATCCCGAGTTATGTGTTTAACCTCGGTTTCTGCAAAGCGCCCAAGGTGCTTCAGAGTTTTCTCCAAGTACCTCTTCATATTTAGGTCCTTTGCCTGATACTCTCCGCTTATCTGGGAGGTCACCACTTGTGAGTCGCTGTATATCATCACCTTTGTAGCACCGACTTCTTCTGCCAGCTTCAATCCAGCAATCAAGGCTTCATACTCTGCCTGATTATTTGAAGCTAGGAATTCAAATTTTAGGGAAACCTCTATCTGGGTTCCTCTTTCATCTACCAATATTATGCCTGCGCTGCTTCCTGTTTTGTTGGAGGATCCATCTACATAGAGTTCCCATGTAGTTGGTTTTTCCTCCTGATCCCCTGCGTATTCTACAACGAAGTCGGCGAGGCATTGGGCTTTGATCGCCGTCCGAGTTTCATATCTTAAGTCGAACTCGGATAGCTCTATTGCCCATTGAACCATTCTCCCTGCAACATCCGTCTTTTGGAGGATTAGCTTTATGGGTTGGTTCGTAGGACTCTTATTGTGTGAGCCTGAAAGTAAGGTCGTAGCCTTCGTGAGGCTATTACTAAGGAGTAGGCAAACTTCTCTAGTTTGTTGTATCTTAGCTCAGGGCCTTGTAGAACTTTACTGATGAAATAAACTGGGTGTTGTCCGACCTCGTCTTCTCTTATCAGGGCTGATGAGACAGCTTTGTCCGCTACGAATAAGTACAGGACGAGGTCTTTTCCAGATACTGGTCGGGTCAGAATAGGAGGTTGGCTTAAAAACTTTTTGAATTCCCGGAACGCCTCCTCGCATTCAGGAGTCCATTCAAACTGACATCCATTTCTCAATAAGGAGAACAGTGGAAGGGATTTTAGTGCCGATCTTGCCAAAAATCTGGAGAGGGCTGCAAGTCGGCCATTCAGCTGCTGAACTTCTCTCAAACAAGTCGGGCTTTTCATCTCTAGGATGGCTCTACACTTATTGGGATTGGCTTCGATCCCTCTTTGTGTTAGCATAAATCCTAGAAATTTCCCTGCCTCCACCGCGAATGCACACTTTGCGGGATTTAGTCTCATCCCGTGCAGCCTTATGGTGTCAAAGACTTGTGAGAGGTCGGACAAGAGGTCGACTTCTTTCTTGGTCTTTACAAGCATGTCGTCGACGTATACTTCCATTAGACTCCCAAGGTGAGAGGAAAACACTTTATTCATCAACCTTTGATATGTGACTCCTGCATTCTTTAATCCGAATGGCATGACCACGTAGCAGAAATTAGCTCTGGGTGTGATGAATGATGTCTTCTCCTGGTCTGGCCCATACATTGGGATTTGATTATATCCCGAGTAGGCGTCCATGAATGATAAGTATTGATACCCCGAGCTGGAGTCCACTAGGGTATCAATACTTGGCAGCGGATAAGGGTCCTTGGGACATGCCTTATTTAAGTCGGTATAGTCGACACACATTCTCCATTTGCCATTCTGTTTTTTGACTAGCACTACATTGGCTAGCCATGTTGGGTACTTGACTTCTCTGATGAAGCCAGCTTCCAGGAGTGCCTGCACTTGTTCTTCTACTATTAGGGATCGTTTTGGGCCGAGCTTGCGTCTTCTTTGTTGTACAGGTCGGGATCCCGGATAAACCGAGAGCTTGTGGGACATAAGCTTGGGGTCTATCCCAGGCATGTCGGAGGCCTTCCAGTCGAAGAGGTCGGAGTTATCTCTTAGGAGCTTAGTCAATTCTTGTTTTAGGGTTTCCCCTAGGTTAGCTCCTATATGAGTATTTTTCCCTTCCTCTTTGCCGACCTGTACCTCCTCGGTTTTTCCTCCCGGTTGTGGTCGCAGCTCTTCTCTGGCCCTTGCACCGTCGAGCTCTATTGTGTGAACTTCTTTGCCCTTTCCTCTCAGATTTAGGCTTTTATTGTAGCATTTCCTTGCCAACTTTTGGTCTCCCCTTACCGTTGCTATCCCCGCTGAAGTCGGGAATTTCATGCAAAGGTGGGGAGTAGATACCACTGCTCCGAGTCGATTAAGGGTAGCTCTGTCGATTAAAGCGTTATATGCTGACCCCACATCAATGACTATGAAGTCTATACTCAGAGTCTTTGATTTTTCCCCTTTTCCAAAGGTGGTGTGGAGGGGCAAAAATTCCAGTGGTTTTATTGGCGTGTCACCTAATCCATACAAGGTGTCGGGGTAGGCTCTTAATTCTTTTTCATCCAACCCTAGTTTGTCAAAAGCGGGCTGAAAAAGAATGTCCACTGAGCTTCCTTGGTCTACTAAGGTTCTGTGGAGATAGGCATTTGCCAGGATCATAGTTATTACTACTGGATCATCGTGTCCAAGGATTATTCCTTGCCCATCTTCTTTTGTGAATGAAATGGTAGGGAGGTCGGATGACTCTTCTCCGACCTGGTAGACTCTTTTGAGATGTCTTTTGCGAGAGGATTTGGTGAGTCCCCCTCCCGTGAACCCTCCTGAGATCATATGGATATGTCTCTCCGGAGTCTGCGGCGGTGGGTCTCTTCTATCCATATCGTCTCGCTTTCTCTTTCTATGACCGTCCGACCTTTCTATGAGATATCTATCAAGCCGACCTTCTCTAGCCAGCTTTTCTATCACATTTTTAAGGTCGTAACAGTCGTTTGTGGAGTGACCATATATTTTATGGTACTCACAGTAGTCGCTGCGGCTCCCCCCTTTTTTATTTTTAATGGGTCTAGGGGGTGGCAGTCTTTCAGTGTTACAAATCTCTCTGTATACGTCCACTATAGAAACTTTCAGAGGAGTATAAGAGTGGTATTTTCTTGGTCTTTCGAGACCGAGTTCCTCCTTTTTCTTGGTTTCCCTTTCCCTCTCCATTGTTGAGGGAGGGAGCCCAGGTCACCAACTCAGGTCTCTCAACTTAGCGTTTTCCTCCATATTAATGTACTTTTCAACTCTTTCCTGTACATCACTTAGAGAAACGGGGTGTCTTTTAGATATGGATTGTGAGAAGGGACCTTCTCTGAGTCCATTGACTAACCCCATTATGACTGCCTCTGTGGGCAGGTCCTGAATCTCTAAACATGCTTTATTGAACCTTTCCATATAGGCTCGTAAGGATTCTCCGACCTCCTGTTTTATTCCCAGGAGGCTCAGTGCATGTTTCACTTTGTCTTTCTGGATAGAGAACCTCATCAAAAACTTCCTTGAGAGGTCTTCAAAACTAGTAACCGACCTCGGGGGGAGGCTATCGAACCACTTCATCGCTGCTTTCGATAGAGTGGTCGGGAAAGCTTTGCATCGCGTAGCGTCGGAAGCATCAGCTAGGTACATCCGACTTTTGAAATTGCTCAGGTGATGCTTTGGATCCGTGGTTCCGTCATAGAGGTCCATATCGGGACTTTTAAAGTTCCTCGGAACTTTTGCCCTCATTATGTCCTCGCTGAAAGGATCCTCCCCTCCTAAGGGCGGCTCTTCTCGTTCGTCACGGGAGTTGCGATCTTTGAGGGAGGATTCTAACTTTAAGAGTTTTCTTTCTAACTCTTTTCATCGTTCCATCTCCTCTTTTAGGTTCTTTTCAGTTTCCTTTTGTCGCTCCCGTTCTTGTTCCAACTGTTCCAGGCGACTGTGGACTAATCCCATGAGTTCAGTTACATGGGATGGTCCCTCTTTCTCTGATTCGCGCCCTTCTGAAGAGTTTACCTTCGGGTTTTTTACTCCGGAGGTACCTTCCCTGTGTTGATCATTGATTTCTGGGTGGAGGGTGAAGTCCGCATCGTTATTGCCTGTGTCCAGATTCTCTTGCTCAGAATCTGGCTCCACATGACCTTCTTCGTGGGATCTGTCCGCCATCAGTGGTTGATCTCTCGGGTCCCCGGCAACGGCGCCAATGTTACGGTGGGTAACCGGAGATTAATGGGCTAAATGGCGTTGGTTGGCCCAAATGTGTGAAGGAGGAGGATTCCGAATGGGTCTGCAACTCGGGGGCCTCCGTCCGACTTGTTCCTGTGAGGAGAAGGGGGTGGTACCTGCAAAGACACTCCGATGCCTAAGTTAGCAAGAATGTGAGCAGGTCTAGAGAGTATTGGAACTTAGAGATACCTGAGGGGTGTCAGTGTATTTATGGTGGTGAACCAATAACCACCGTTGGAGTAGTGCCATATTTTTAGGATGTTAACCGTCCCATTATCTTAGGGAGGTTAAGATATGGCTCGTGGAAGTGGTTAGAGAGATTCTAGGGGCAGTTACTCATTTGAATGAGTGTTTATCCGCCAGCTAATCTCGTGCCCGACTTCTTTAGAACAGGTCGTGGTGAATACCGACTTCATAGGATGAAGGTTGGTACTGGTGAGACCCAACCCTTTGGATTAGGTCTTTTGCTTGATCCTGGGCCTTTGTTATTGGGTCAGGGTATGAACAATATCATTAAGAGGCACAAAATTACGTGAGAATTAGGAGTGTTTATGATGTCCGAAATCTGGCTCTAACTTAGGACATATTTTGTTGAATTTGAATTATATTTTAGCCACCCGTCTTGATCTAAAGTTATTTTTAAACAAAAATATATATTTTATAATAAAATTAATAATATTTTACTATATTTTTATATTTTAATTAATATTTTTTATATTATACGATATTATTTTTATTTAAAAATAATTTATTTTACTATAAATATAATATACTTTAAAAATTTGTATATACTAATTTTATATCAAATTGACTTTTAATTTATTTTAAATTGTTTTTTAATTAGGTCAAAATAGACTGATGATTTTTTAAGATAAATATAAATCTACTTATATTCAGTTTAACCTGACCAATAAACATCCTAATGAAAATCATAGAAGAGAGAAGGATGAAAGAGAGAGATTTTTATTAATCTCATTTTTTAAATATTGGGGATTTATTAGTTTTTGTTTTCGAAAATTATTTTCACGTGACACTCACACTTATGTCAGTTGGCTACTGTTTCGCATAGTTGGAGAGAATAATTTAATCAATTACTTTGATGGCTAGAGTCTAATATGATATTTTAAAATGATCAAATGCACTTTATTCTTCAAATAAAAATTTGTTTGAAAGTCATTAAATTATTAAAAAAAATTTAATTTTTTGGTGTGACAAATTTTTAATAATAAAAATAATACTAAAAATAATAAATATTTTTAAAAAATTATATTTTTATCTTTTTAAAAAAATTACTTAAAAACTTTTAATATAATAAATAAATACTTTTATATTGTTATATTTAAATATTAAATTATTTTTTAAAATTTTACTTTATATTTTTTTAACAAACTCAATCAAACAAATCCTAAATAGTGATGGGCGAAAATGAATATTCACTAAAAAATATCTTTACTTTAACGAAGTATTAATGATTCAATTACTAGCTTAGTAAAAAGTCAAAAACTTTACAATAGTAGCCAGGAGGATGCCTAACAACATGGCAACATTAATCACCTTACTCATCATCAATGACAACGATCAATGCTTTGGTCATAGGCAAAAATAGGATTTAGCTACTATATGTGGTCTAAGAACACAATTTAAAGTTTTTAGAAATAAAGAATTTTAAATAATTTGTTTTAATAAATATACAATAAATATATTTAAAAATTAAATTTTATATCATTTTTTATAAAAAAAAATTTAATTGATAACTTTATTATGTGTCTCAAAGCACATGTTAACTAAATCCTAAATATTTTTTAAAGTAAAATATAAAAAAATAGAAATCAAAACTAAAATAATTAAAAAAAATACCACATACACACTACACACAAAGAAGAACAAATGGAATAGTGCACGTGGAGAGAGAAGCAGAGGAAGAAAAGGAGCATTGCTGTTTTGTGTTGCTGAATTGAATGCTAACCTCTAAACTTGACACTCCACTCACTCATCCCTTTCATCAACACAACAATGGCATCTTCTTTCGCTTCAACTGCTTCTTCCGCATCTTCTTCGCTTCCCACTCCCTCAAAACCCAAACCCAAAATCAATCATTTCCGCTTCTCTCACTCCAACCTCTCTTTCCGTCTCTCTCCTAAACCCAACCTTCCTTTCCTCACCAAGGTACCTTCTTTTCTCCATTTTTTCATTCTCGCTCTTATCAATGCACTAACCCATATCCAAATTCGCTTCCTTTTTCACTTTTTCCCTTTTAGGGTTTTGCTTAATGTACCACTTATTCCCCTAACTAGCACTCTTATTTACTTAGCTAATTTTGGGAATTTGGCACTTGTAGATTTTATATCTTGCATAATTCATGTGCTCTATGATTGGGGAGAAAAGAAATTAGCTTAATACTTTGTTTCATTTGGTAATGATTAGTGTAAGGTTTGAGTAACTAGGCACTAATTTGGTCCTGATATGCTGTGAAGGAATTGAATTGATGTGAAGAATTTTTCTGCAAGCATTTTACTGTATAAGATTTTCATGATATGATATGACATTATATGTTTGTATGTATCTGTGTATGTATAGGGATCCCCACCATGTCAAATTGTATGCCCAAGGGTGAAGGCACAATTGGATGAGGTACCATAACACTCCCTTTGTTCCTATGAAGTTTTTCTTGGTTTTGGTTGGGTAATGTGTTCCATGATTAAAAAAAAAATGCATCAATTACCAAAAAGGCGATTATACTTGTCGATTGTTGAATGAAGTGAATGATACATAATCTGATAGCCATTTCATGCCTATGAGTTTCTTCCTCTTTCCATGTTTGTTTTCCATTTTCAATTATTTTTAATGCTCCTTTTTTGCATCTGGAACAAGGTTTCTCTTGATGGTTCCTCAAATGCTGTCGCTCCTACAACAGCCAATTCAGAGGCCGAAGCGACTGCCAAACCTTCGAGTGGAACATCGTCTGGAGTCTTGGCTTCTCAAGAATCTATCTCTCAGTTTATTACTCAAGTTGCAAGCCTTGTCAAGTAACCAACCAGATCTCTTTCTTTTACTAGTAATTACTAATTAGTGAATAAGCTTCCAACGATTCTAAGTTTCATGTAATAAACTAAGTGGTGATGATAATAATAATAATAATAATAATAATCAATTGCTCAATTTTCTTCTGCAGACTTGTTGATTCAAGAGACATTGTAGAGTTGCAGTTGAAGCAGCATGACTGTGAAGTAATGATTAGGAAGAGGGAGGCTATGCCTCAACCACAGCCTCCTGCTCAGCCTGCCATGTACTATCCACCCCCATCACTTGCAGCGCCACCTGCTGCTCCAGCATCTTCTCCAGCACCTGCCCCAACTCCTGCTACCCGTGCAGCATCAGCTTCTCCACCTGCTGCAAAGTCAACTAAATCATCACTTCCACCTCTTAAATGTCCTATGGCAGGGACATTTTACCGCAGTCCTGGTCCTGGTGAACCTCCATTTGTGAAGGTAGACTTCCTTAAAAATTATTTATTTATTTTTTTGTCATTATTCTTTGTTCCCTTTTGTTTCCCTCTTACATGTAAGGACTCTTTATTTAGGTTGGAGACAAAGTAAAGAAGGGCCAAGTATTGTGCATCATTGAAGCGATGAAATTGATGAATGAAATAGAAGTAAGTTCGTACATATATTTTTGCAACATTTGATTAAAAGTGTGTTCCATGCATTATGCCTTCAGAATATGAACTTATTGGGCATGCATGCATGCTTCACAAGTCTTATCATCTCTGTTTGCATCCTCATAGTTTTGATTTTTGAATATGGTGCTTCTAGTTCTTTTCCTGCCGCATTAGAATAATGTCCCGCCTCCCCCCTTTTATGGGTTTACAAGATTTGTTTTACTTTAGGTAATTATAATTTTCCTTTTCTCCTGGCATGTTTGATAATTTTAATAATTTTTGGTACGGCTTTGTATCTCTGAACATTTGTTTATTTTGTGATATGATAAAACATTCTTTGGTATAAGAAAAAAATTGAGATTAAGTTTGCAAAGCAAATCTTCTGAAAATTCTCAATTATTGGGTATCAATTGATGAAGCAATGAAATGCTTAATGAAGTCCCTAGCACATATCTAATGCATTTTGAGCTTTTGAGCCAATGGATATGGAAAATAGTGATTAAGTCCTGATAGCCAATGTCCTTCCTCATCATCCTCTATACTAGATAGAATTTTAGATCACATCATGAACAGGATGATGATCAGTAGGAATTGTAGGTTGAATGATTAAGGATGGTAGACCTAGCAAAAGATGATTCCATATAAGAAGAATATCATTGGAATTGAAGCAGATATACAAAGGAGTACGGTAAGGTCTAATTCCAAGATAGAACAAAAACTTAAACTAAAACAATACAAGAAGACAGAGTTAGGCTTATGAAGATCTGACACTTAATTAATTATGTCACACACATAACGAGAAACATCCATTGTGATTGTCTCATGCTTCAGTAGGTATACCTTGCTCTACATGGTACCAAGATTTCAGTTTTTGATAGAATTCAACGGTGTTTGGTTGTACATCTAGATAGATCATTTGCTTTCGTTTGGTATTTTCTTTTTGTCCTTTTTCTATTGAAAGAGAAACCATTCAGTGTGTAGCACTGTCAATGGCTACTAATTATTGATTAATTCTCTGAAGTGAGTGCCTTGGAAAACTACTTGCAAGTTGCTTTCTAATACTCAAATCCCACCATGAATAGTATATTGCTTGACTTGTTTATGCGGTGCATGTTGAAGGTTGAGATTTAAGGTTCTCAATTTGCTAAGCGGTCTTCATTCCTCTCTATCGACTTTAAAATATGATTTAAGTGATGCCTTTTCCCATGAAAGATATGCTTTTCGGAAAGAAGATGATATCAACATAAATGAGGAAAGGGGGAGTATGTGGGTTGATCTTCTGCACTTTAGGGTCTTTTTTCTTTTTCAGTTTTGGTAGTATTTGCTCCTTGTGTCCTATTGAATCTCATTCCTGGAGTACTCATCCATGTATCATAATATGCAAATAGTTTTTCTATAAACTTTGCTTCATAGGACTTTTAGTAATTGCTTGATTCAGAGTACTTTGAACGGACTCTTGCATTTTTGGGTTTGTGTATGTGTTTTAGTTTTGCTTTTTGTCTTTTTGTGAGGTTACTGGTTCTTCACGTATGTATATAGAATTTGTTACAACGAGGTCCTAACATAATAATAAAAAAAAAGTATCCCGATAATAGCTATAATTTTTGTCCTGCTTAAGGTGGAGTTTTTTCTTGTGTTTTATGAGTTCTTATGTATAAAATAGGTATACTTTACTTCTTTTATGCTGGTGGTTATAGCAAAGCAAAGTGCAAAAACTTGTTGAATTATTTAAGGAAGCGTTATGGTTGACATTTCCATCAAATGAACTATGCAATAAAAAATTGCATAGTGCATGCAGTAAACTAACTTGATTTTCTTGGTTAGTAACTATGGGATGCAAATTTAAAAATCAATGGGAGATGCATAAGTTGTAGCATTATCTTCACTTCACAGTTCTTCAGATTTTCTTTCCATCTTGAACTACAAATTTGTGTCTTGTGTGTGTATTATACAGGCTGATCAATCAGGAACTATAGTCGAAATCCTTGCAGAAGATGGCAAGCCTGTTAGTGTTGACATGGTAAGTACATTCTAGGTCTTCAACTAAATACTTCTTTTGTTCCCCTTAATCTCGCTGTGAAAATTTGATACATCCTTCTATCACCATATCCAGATCCTAGTTATATTCAGATACATTGATCCGAGAATGTAAAAAATTTTCAAAGTAACAGATTAACTTGTCCATCATCATTGTTTTGATTTATTTTTGTTCCCTTGCAGCCCCTTTTTGTGATTGAACCTTAGAGCTTCAGAGTACAATCATTGAAAGAAGATATGAAAATGAAAGTTATCTGCAAGTCTTGGTAGTTTAAATTGTGAGAGGCTTATCATCGTTGTCGTCGTCGTCGTCGTCATCATCATCAGAAGTTAGGAAGATTTTGGCCTGAAATATTGGAATGGTACAGTTGAGAGGAGAATTACTCGTCATAATGGATTTATTCCTTATATTTTTTCATCCCTTGTTGTACTTTACACTGATTTTTTACTTTTTAATTTATAACGAGCTAGTTACATGGTGTTTTTTATTATTATTATTTTGTTTTCCTCTCAAGTTGTTAATCTTCCAAGGAAGCATTAATCCCTTTGATATTGATTTCCCGTAGCATATATTCTTTTCTTATGATTTCAAAAATACCAAATGGGTAGAACATTATCAAATCTTTTAGCATATTGAATTCGCATTTCTATTGATGTTCTTGATATATAAATGTAATCACTATTGTTTGATTCCCTTTAACAAATACTCCTCCTATGTCAAAATTCTTAACTAATTTCTAGCTGTCTGGCAATACATTACTGTATTTAGTGGTCCTAACTATGTTCAGCATTACTTTTATTATTATTATTATTATTATCTTTCAGCTTTGTTCTTTGTGATTGTATAGTTGGTTTCTTTTCTTCCAAGATTATGCAGCTTACACGCCTGGTAAACCAATTCATTATTAATTTATTACTCAATGAGGAATGCTACAACTCATTTATTATCAGGGAGGAATAAAATGGACCATAACCATAAGAGATGTCAGCCATGTGCCAAACTTATATTTTATACCCATTCTAATCACCTCAATCTTGATTGATACCTGTAGTCTATTTATCTAAACCAGTATATGATGTAACATATAAGTTTCTTTTTCTTATTTTTATTTTTTTAATCGAAGATACTACTAGATAATCACTAAGTTTGCAAAATATCTTAAATAGTTTGTAATAGTGAAAGTTGATTGCAACTTCAAACGGAATTTATCAATAATACAAATATACAATATTGGGGTTAGAATTTCAGAATAGTTATTTGAGAGAGTTTTATGTTTCAAAATTACATACGTTATGTATAACTATGCTATGTGCACTAAAATTTAGCTATTAAATTAATTACTTATATAAAATATATGTTAAAATATAAAATATATATTAAAAATAAATTAAATACCATATATATTTATACATAAATATATAATAACTGATTTTGTAATTAATTTTTAGTGTGTATATAATGTTCTTGGTATATATGTATATGTATATCATAAAAGAAAATAAGTTACTATAATTCGTGTTATTTATAAGGAAGCAGAATTTAAAGTAGTTTTTTTTTAACTAACAATCAACTAACATTTCTCTTTTCTTTTAAATAGTTATTTCAATTCCTTAATCTTTGTTTATTTACTACTTTGTTACTGATGGTTGGTTAAAGAAAATTTGTTCTCTAACAAAAGTACAAAACTGATAACTGATTAGATGTGTAAAATATTATATATTATTAATGAATTGAAATTAATTTTAATTTGATAACATGATCAAGTTGTGTCCAAGTTGAATTTAGAAGCCTACGAAAACAATACTTTGCTTAAAGTTTTAAATTGTCTAACAAATTCTTATACTATATTCTAATATAAAGATATTAATTTGCTAACAAAGAAGAAAAAAAAAACTGAAACAGGTATATGTTAAGCTTTTTGTTCTAGAACAACCCCCATCTTTACTTTCTTTAGAAACACAAATCTTTAACTGAAACAAATAATAAAGTTTCGGTGGAAATACTGAATTAGGCATTATAGATCATCATGAGTTAAAAAATAATAAAAAATAAGAAAAAAATATTAATAATATTTATTTATTTGTTATTATTATTAGCAGTATGTTAACTAAGAAAACACACACAAAAAATAAACTTTAATAAAGATAACACTTTATTAACATAAGTATTTGTTATAAATAATTTACACATAAATTTTAAATTTTCACTTTTATTTATAGTTATCTATTTTATCAATAAATGGTTAAGACTAAATTTAATTAATAATTCAGATCAAATGTTTAAAATTTTTATTATGAATATCAAACTTATTATATCTATTTAAATATTTTTAAATTTTTCTAAACTACTCTTTATAATTCTACATATATTTATACTAAAATATTTTATGATTTTTTAAAATAATTTCACTCTAAAATATTATACCGTTAAATCTAAAATATTTATTTTCTCGTGGCAAGTAGGTAGGTAAATAAAAAGAAAGAAAATGAAACAAACCAGACAAAAGAAATCTAGGTTCTCCCATAATCCCATTCATTCTTCAATTCTTCTTCTGTTCCCAAAATTAAAAAAAGAAAGAAAAGGAAAAAAAAAAACTCGGAGAAGAGAAAATTACCAATAAAACCACACAAGAGAGAACCAATACAAACCATCCATCCATCCATCAATCCCATGGCTGCTGCTTCTTCCTTTTCATCACCAATGATTCAGATTCAGTCATTGATTCTCCTCTTCCTCCTTCTTCTTCCTTCATCATTATCATCTTCTTCTTCTTCGAATTCTACGACCATATACGAGGTTCTCAAATCGAAGGGTCTTCCCGTGGGTCTTCTCCCAAAAGGGATCACGAAATATTCAATGAACGATTCAAGCGGTGAATTCGAGGTGATGATGGAAGAACCTTGCAACGCAAAGTTCGAGAACGAGGTTCACTACGATTCAAGCATAAAGGGTACCTTAGAGTACGGTCAGATCGGGAAATTATCCGGTATTTCGGCGCAGGAACTCTTCCTATGGTTCCCCGTTAAGGGGATTCGTGTTGATGTTCCAAATTCTGGGGTTATACATTTTGATGTTGGTGTTGCTGATAAGCAATTCGCAGTTTCGATTTTTGAGGCTCCTCCTGAATGCACACCTCAGGTGAGAAATTATGGAATTTGCAATGCCCCCATCATTTCAAATTTAGATTTTTCTTTCTCCACCGTGGAAATGATTGATTTTTTTAATTTGTTGGGTCATGGGTCTGTTGAAATTTTTGTTTTTTCTTTCTGGGTATTCGAGATTTATGGTTTTTGGTTTCTGGGCATGTGAAATTTATGAGTTATTTTTTGTCACGGTATATTTTCCCTGTAGCTGAGTTTTACATGTTGTGCTTGTTGGATTTGTGAAATTTATGATCCTTTTTTGTTCCGGGAAGGAGATTCATGGTTTTCTGCTTCATGGGTATGTGAGAATTATGATTCATGGTTTTCTGCTTCATGGGTATGTGAGAATTATGGCTTTTACTTCCCCATTTTAGCTTAATTTTTTCAGCTGGTTAAAAATGAATTGTATTCTGGTTGTTAGTTATGTGAAATGTATGATTCTTTTTTCTTCTGAGAATTCTAGATTTATGGTTTGTGCAATTTGGTTATGTGAGATTTGTTAGTCATTCTGAATATGTTGCCCTAATTTCATTTGCTGTTTCAAAATTTGTTCAGCCTGATGCTGGTGAGAGTGATCAATCGCTGTGGTCAGTTTGGTAGAAGATAAAAAGAATGTTGCTGTTATCTTTTTCAAGAACTTGCTCTATCCCTGTGCTGGATCTTGTTCTTTTCTTATGTACAGTGAAAGTCTTTTCCTTTTTTTAATTTTTTGGTCGAATCAGTTACCTGTCTCCAGCAAGGGTCGAATGATGACAATTTTGGTGATGAAAAAAACATTGGATCCTTGCATCATTGCATAGAAGTTTTTATGGCAAAATCTTGTGACAGACTGGCATGTTGGTTCAGGTTGATGATTTTGCTAATAATATTATCAAACAGTTAATACCAAAGATTTTACCCTTTTACTATCTTATCTTTTTTGTCTTGTTAAGTTGCAAGTGTTTCTCAGCTGTGTTATGTTAGACTAATGGACTTGGCCATATTAATAGTAATAAGCAAATTATGAAATTAATATGTTGGTGATGAGTCTTGGGAATTAAGGTGACTCCAATCTTTAATCACTTGTTCCTTCAATAATTATGGGGATTACTGTTTGTGTTTGTGGCAATCTTTCGGCTTAAGTTAGTACTTTAGAGCGCCAAATCAATTTGCCAATCCAAAAGTGAAGAAAATTTTAAGAGTAAAGTATCGTTTTTGTCCCTAACGTTTGGGGTAAGTTTCATTTGTGTCTCTAACGTTTAAATCGTCCTATTTGTATCCCTAATGTTTATAAAAGTGATTCAATGTTATCCTACTATCAATTATACTAACAAATCAGATTATATTTTTTAATTATTTTCACTTGGATGTATTCATTCTCAATTAGGTCTCACTTGGATGTGTTCGATTTTAATATTATACCCACTATTTGTGTTTAGATTCAATTATGTCCCTAGAAAAGTGAATTATGTAAATATTGTAGGAATTAGTTTCAACTTTTGATGAGCTATTTTTCGAAATGGATCATCGATTCTATCCCAGACATTTGTATTCTAACTTCAAGAATAGATTTTTAAAACTCAAACTAAAGCGTTCATGATGTGTAATTGACGGCAGGATAACATTGAATCACTTTTACAAACGTTAGGGATACAAATAGGACGATTTAAATGTTAGGGACACAAATAGAATTTACCCCAAACGTTGGGGACAAAAACAATACTTTACTCAAATTTTAAAGTGGGATATTTCGAATTAGCCTAATTTGCTAATTATGAATGCATTATATTTTCTGTAAATATTTGTGTATAAATTGTTGGTGGTCATTCCTTTCTGCAATATGTTTGGGCATGTCCTCAACACTATAACAAGATATTATGATAACGGAAATTGCTTCTTTTACTTGATGACGACAAAGGATTTTTATATTGACAGTTTCACACGGTCCATAAATTTTAAAAAATTGCTGAAACATGTTGCAACTTGCAAGTAACTTATCTGTTGCAACAAATTTGCAACCTCTTTTATATTTAGATCTTACTAAAGTTAGTAAGTAGTGACAGCAACATGTAACAAACTTTGAAATTTAGTAATTTATCCCTCAAATAAAAAAGTTGTTCCAGACTTCCAGGGTGCATTGTAACTTATTTATAAAATTAAGTTACGTTTTAGCACAACAAATCAAGACTAATTGAGTTAGGGCCTTTGTGTCCCGACAGTTATATAAACTAGACTAACATTTGTACATTGTACGGAGAGCTATATTAATTATATTAGTATAAATTTAAAAATATTATATTATTTAAGAATTAATTAGATAATATATAGATTAATCTTAAACTTAAAGATTCATTTGTAAAAAAAATTTAAATTTGTATATAATTTAATATAATTATTCAAAAACAAAAAATATAAAATATAAAAGTCTTGTGAAGTTGGCCTCTTATTGACTTATATGTGTTTTTTAATATTTTTATATAATAATTTTTTTTATATACTTTATCATAAAATATAATCAATTATAAGAAGATAGTTTTTTTTTTTATTTATTGGTGCGAACATTTTTCATAAACAAATTATTCAGACATTGAAAAACATTATATTTGTTTGTTGTTATTTTAGAATAGATGATGCTCTATAGTGTAATTTTAAAGTTTTTCTTTAGTGTATTTGGAGATAATTTAAAAAAAAAAATAGAAAAAAAATTGAGAATAAGAATACAAAAAATGAAGTGTATAACATTATGAATATACTTTATTAATCATGATACATTGAAATATATACATAGTAAACAAATGTTGATGTGTTATTATACACTTTAAATATTTATAATTAAAAAATATTATTATAGTTTTAATATAAATAATAATCATATTTAACCATTATTTTTTAGTTCAATTGGGTAATGATATGCACTAAATTTAATCATTTTTGTATCATTATTATGTTGAAATTTATTATTTTATTTTACAATATTATAAAATTGTCATATATGTAAAATTGCTGACATAGTACAATCACATAAATAAACCAATATGTCATAAGCTCATTTTATAATAAATTTGTATCAATTTTTATATAATAAAAATAGATAGATAGAAAGAAAGATGCTAGAACAAACGTGTAAACACCTCTGACTACAGAACCCGATATTTTCTTTTCTACATAACCAAGCCTAAGCAACAGAGAAGGTTTCCATTCCCAGATTTTGGTATATAATAGTACATCAAAGTTATAATAACCATACTGAATAAATTCTTCAAATACCTCAGAGTAAATGGTTCATGTTCTGCTCTCGTCCTCATGAAAAGCTGGCTCTATTGATGGAACAATCCGCCTACATCTATCAGTAATTTACAATGCTTTAGTATGTATAGTACCCTCAAAAAATGTCAAACTCAAAAAAGGTCTATTCATCATCAGAAATCATCACACAAAAGAACAATAAAGAGGGCCTCTATTTCAATTTTTGTCAGAATCCAAGGAAGGAAGTGGAATCCATGAGTCTACTGTGTAGTGACACTCTTGGCAAGATTACGTGGCTGGTCAACATTGAATCCCCTCAGTACAGTGAGATGATATGCCAGTAACTGCATCAAAACCAAGTAATCTTTTAAATACATAAGACATAAATCTTTTAAAAGGAAACCAGGAAAAAGTACTGCAAAGCTTGAATCTTTTAATTGTTGACATTTGAAACATTTGCTATAAGCTAAAATAAAAGCAGTAACAAAAAAATAAAATAAAAACATGTCAACAAACATACCTGTAAGGGAACTACATTAATAACAGGTTGAAGACAGTCCTCAACTTGTGGAACTTCAATTACCCTAACAGTTTCACTAGGGCTTACAGAAGAAGCATCCCCTTTTGAACACATAACTACCAGGCGGCCTCTGCGGGCAATAAGTTGCTGAATAACAGACTGCTGCTTGCTGTCAAAGATAAAATAAGATGTCAATATCAAATTCCTAATTGCAGTTCTTGAAGCTGCTCAGCACTACCAACCTGAAGCAAGCATCGCGCGTGGCTATAACAACAATTGGGAGAGTTTCATCCACTAATGCTAAAGGACCATGCTTCATTTCACCAGCAAGTATCCCCTCACTGTGCATAAGTGCCACTTCCTTTACTTTCAAAGCTCCCTCCAGAGCAGTTGCGTAATTGTATCCTCTCCCAAAGACAAGAAGTGACTGCTCAGCACTCAATAGCTTTGCGAGATCTTTCATTTCCTGATCAAGCTTCAGCACCTCTCTGACTTTATCTGCAATCCCAAATGTGAGTTAGATTTGCTTCTACACTTGTTGGGGTAAAATTTATGTGGAATTTGATACCTTATTTGATGAATTCCTCATAAAAAATCGTTCAAGCTTATCACTACTTTCCCAGAATTATCTCGTCAATATGATTTCTAAACCTTATAAATAAATGGTATGCTATATGCATTCAGTCTTTTAGTCTTATGAAGAAAAAGAAACATGATCCATCAATCTCATCCTCATAAACTAGAGTCTCTACTGGATCTCTTGATGCAGGAAGCCATGAACTATACACCACACTAATGTACCCAAATTGCTGTAAAATGCTCAGCCAAGAGAAACTCACTTGGCAAGTCAAATAGACCATCTATTATGGCTTCTCTTCTAGCTTGATTGGAGAGTGTATCACCTCCTATTGCAAGAGCCAACATGGCCATCACCACTATTTGACTTGTGTATGCCTACAGTGGTAAAATGTGTAAGAAAACCATTGATTAAACCAACAAATATATAAGATGAAATGAGAAAACATCATCCTTCAAATGCAACATATACCTTGGTACTTGCTACACCTATCTCAGCACCAGCATTTATATGAACACCGCAATGAGTATTCCTTGCAATTGCACTACCCACAGTGTTTGTTATTCCAACACATAGTGCACCATTGTCTAAAGCATATTGCAGTGCAACTAGTGTGTCATGAGTTTCACCGGACTGACTAACAAAAACAGCTGTATCTTCTCTGTATATTGGGCCCTGCCGATCCAGTAGATCACTAGCAATCTCCATAGTGACAGGAATACCTATAATTTAATGTACACAATGAAGCTTGAAACATCACAAAAATGAGCATAATCTTTATCTGTAAAACTTACTAAAAATTAAAATCATACAGCACTAACCAGTAAGTTCTTCTAAGATAGGCCTTGCTGCCAAAGCAGCATTATAACTTGTACCACAACCAATGAAAAGTATCCTTCTACTCCGCCTAATTGTTTTGAGGTGATCCTTTAGTCCACCCAGCAAAACAGACTTGGATTTGCTAGATCCTCTAAGTATAAGCCTCCCCCTCATAGTGGTTGTTAGAGATTCTGGTTGCTCATTAATTTCCTTCTGCATATAATGTTCATAATGTCCTTTGTTTATCTGCTGAACCTCCATCTCAAGGACAGATAATGCACGGCGCACTGAAGCAATTTTTGTAGGAGAAGCAACACGTTCTCCCTTGTCATTTTCAAACTTCAAAATATAAACCCCCCCTTCCTGGAACAGCCATTTTCAAGTAAGTATAATATATCATCAACTAGCTGGAAGACAAATCCATGCACCATATGCAACAAACATAAGAGTGAAGCTATCATCTGAAAAATATTGATAATGTGAGCCATACCGAAATCACGATAAAAATCGTATGAAAAAATAAATAAATAAATAAAAATTTGTGGAAATATTTGCCAAAGCCAAATACCTATATTGAGACATTCGTTAATTAGACAAACACCTTAGTTAATAGTTGGCATGTACCTTGAGATGAACTACTTCACCATCTTCAATAACTAGCACTTTTTTTGTATGCTCAATCACAGCATTGGCGTCACTAGACAAAAACAATTCCTTGGGGCCTCCATCTTTTGATAGGGTTTTGTTGTCATCAAATGCAGAACCATTCTCCTTATTTTCTGTCATTTCCTGAAATTGGAGCACTAGTTTCTTTAATCATCCATTTATTGTTAGTGAATTAAAATCAGAAAAGTCAAAACCAGAAAAGATCCATGAAATCAATTTTCACATGGATCGGTCTTTTAAGAAAATTTCTCTCTACTAAATTGCATTCAACTTACTTTAACACCTAGGAGCAGTGGGCTACCACGCTTGCACGCAATCAATTCATTAGGGTAATGCGAACTTTTGAAAATAAGGGCATAGGCTCCTTCAAGATGCCTCATAACTTCCAGAACAACTTGACTAAAGGTAACAACCTGGCCATCTGCAACATAACTAAAACAAATTAATATTTTCGATACAAAAAAGAAAAGAAAATTGATCATATCCAGAACTAAATGAAAATATTAATTTTGTAAAAAGCAGCCTTGCATATTGAAATGGTAACTTTGTCTTTCTCGACCGTTCTTTCTTCCCTGTCACAACTCATATAGA
The DNA here is from genome assembly GCF_014773155.1 of Arachis stenosperma. Classification (NCBI taxonomy): domain Eukaryota; kingdom Viridiplantae; phylum Streptophyta; class Magnoliopsida; order Fabales; family Fabaceae; genus Arachis; species Arachis stenosperma. Next base: position 140,854,920 of record NC_080380.1, on the reverse strand, counting down.
CCTTATGTCAACAGAATATCATGAATTAATCATGCTTTAGTCTGTGTGGGATAACTCTCAGGGGCCTTCGATAAAACAGTGTAACGAATAAAGGTTTGCGAAACTCCATATCATAACCCTATAAAGTCCATGTAATTAATGGCTATTGAGATTCAATAACAAACCAAAGTAACATCTAATATAAAATAGCTTAGGAAACACTTTGCAACAAGTAGGCACCAAAAATAGCAAATGAAGAGGGAGGGAGGGAGGGGGGGGGAGATAGCACTTAATGTTTTATGTATAACATATAAAACATTACATGTGTCTTTCACCAATGCAATTTACCTGCTGCTTCATTTGCTTTATCATAAACATACTTTGCTAGCTTTGGAATGACTTCTGTGTCAGTGTCAGATTCAAAGATGAATCCATGTCGGATGAGTGTTTCTTTCAAAACCTATAAATATAATAAAACAGAAATGAACCTTAGCAACATGAGTTAGAAAATCCTTCTCAGTGAAGATTTGCATAGCATTTTTAGCAACTCTTAATTAGGCAAAAAATAACAAAAAGCACAATGAAATAAATGATAGTCATACCTCGTAGTTAGTGATAACTCCATTATGAACAACTAAGAATTCATTTCCGGGACCTGAGCTCTGTGGATGACTGTTTCTGGGAGCAGGCTCTCCATGAGTGGCCCACCGGGTGTGTGCTAATCCAGCATGAGTGGAAAATGATGCCTCCAAGTTTAGTTCCAATTTAGACACATCTGTTATTGTTTCATTGTTGAAAAAACAAGGCAGGGTAATATCAGTACTTTGGTCTGGGTTATCACCAAAGGTTGAGAAGAAGGCATTAGCCAACATTTTAAAAACAAGACTGTACCGGCATATTGAACCAGTTGGACTGATTACATTTCTGTTTCAAAACATTATTCAATTCAACCAGTTGCACTTAGATGGTCTCGCTATTTGAATGTCCATTTTCAAACTAGGGCTCCACTAGCTACTTACTAACTAAATAGTTATCATATCAATCAACTGGATTCAATTTTATAAAAATTGAAAAACGGCAACAAAGTCTATTTTCCGGGAACTAAAAGGTAGCACAAAAATCATGCAACAAAAGCACTAGCCTGCACTTCAGAAACAACACCAAATTAAGTAGATTGACTGTACCCATTTTTTCAAACATCATCTGGTTTTAACTCCAATCCACCCCCAAATTTAATCAGCTGAAACTTGAAGCAATACAAAACAACCAAAGGCTTCACGAGTTCATTCTATTAGGCTGCGTTTGGAAAGGGAAATTGAGACTGAAGAGTGAGAGTCAAAAACTAAATTAAGTCTTTGGATTGTGTTTGGTGTAAAGAGTATCATATTTGGTTTAAGATAAACATAGAGACTGAGAGGTACATTTGGAATTTGAAATATTAATTGAGAGTATTTTTGGAAAGAAATGTTATTAAAATTTTCATCTCAATCTCTCAAGAAATTTCAGCTCCAATCCCCCAGTCCTAGTCCCAAGAAACAAACATGATCCAGCTCGGTTCAGAAAATTTATCTACCCTAATTGAGAGAGAAACATCATATACAGTAGCAAGTAGCACAAAACTCATCATCATGATCATCATTTTCCCTTCTGCTAAAATCTGGTAGCTAAATTACAAAGCTATACAAGGAACAATAAACACATTACACCACAGAACACAAAATTGACAATGTAAAAATGAAATACGCAAGAAATTGAATTGGAGAAAGCAACCTTGGTAGACAGATTTGACGAGGGACTCGATGTTGCCTTCCTGGCGAAAGACGATAGGAGGAGGATCGGAATCGGAAGCGGAAGCGGAGGAGGCATGTGGCGCGGGTTTTGGATCAGAGTCAATGGCGATTCCGGCGGAATCGTAACCGCGATACTCCAAACGGCGAAGACCATTGAATAGGACCTGCAATATGTACCTCCTCTCCCTATTCACGTTGTAATTGAGATACGCGAATATCCCACACATTTTCTCTCTTCTTCTTTGATTGTTGAATGTTCAATCGAGGTTGACACTTCCTTTTCTTTCCCCCTTTAATAATATAGAAGAGGAGGATCAGTTCTGGAATATTATAAAATAATAGTGTATTGTAAGTGATTTTAATTTAAATAATAATTGTAATAAGCGCCCAATCATTTTGACTTGTGTAACAACCTTCACCGTCACCGGTTTCCTCCCAATTTCCGCTCCCCAGAGGCAGTGAGGGAAATGGTGTGTTTTGCTTGCGATTCCAACTTCCAACTTCCTTTTTTCATTTTGCAAATCTGACTAGTTAGTTGGTTGCTTTCACGCGCAAATTCGACTTGGACTGCGGGGTATTCTCGTTATTTCCAAAAATGTTGTACGCATTATCCATATTATTGTATTAGAACAAGTACACTCTATTATACTCTGTTATACAGATTAAAATTATATAAAAAAATATAAATTTTTTTTGTAGTTATTTTTTGTCATATTATTATTATTCAAAGTATGGATTCTAATTTTTCAAATATTATTTTATCTCATAAAATAAAAGATATATAAACTTATATTTTTATCTTATAATTTACCTTAGAATAATATATGTTTCTATATATTATCTATATATCTATCTATTATATATTATTCAAATCAAAATTTTTTAATTAATAATTTAATTAATGTCACAGGATTTTTTAATTAAGAAAATGCGAGTGACACGTATATATTTCGTTTAAACGAAATATAATAAGACAAATTTTCAATCGCTATAAAAGAATATGCAACTTTTGACATTCTTCACATACATTTCATATCTGTTAAAAACAAGATATTAAACTAGAGAAAAAATTTCTGTATTATTGAGTATGTTATAAATGATATAATATAAAAAGATACGTATAGGTGCTAAAAGAATCAATATAATTGTTAAGTTGGGTAACTGGAGATTGATGGGCTGGACTCGCTTGGTTGGCCCAATCATTTGAGGATGGAAACCTTTAAACGAGTTCGCGTCTTTGGGGCCTCCGTCCGACTTATGAGTGTGAGAAAATGGGGGGTGGTACCTGCAAAGACACTTCGATGCCAAAGTCAGCAAGGGTGTAAGCAGGTCTAGAGAGTATTGGAACTTAGTGATACCTGAGGGGTGTCAGTGCATTTATAGGGGTGTAAGCAGTCGTATCTAATCAAGCGTCGCGTCCGTTAGGAGTTTGCGTATTCACACGCGGGGATCAGTTACATTGGTAACGGTACTCCCATTAATGGCTGCCTCTGCTTTTACCATTATGCCACTAGCATGCTTATAAATTCTTTCCCTCCCTTTCCTTGTTTTGTTTTTGAAAAACTTTCGCACTTCCTCTCCTCTATTCGAAAGAAGCTCTTGTTCGAAGGAATTTCTCTTTCTCTGAACTCTCTACTGCCCCTATCCTTTTTCAAGCAAAGGTTAGTTTTTTTTCTCTACTCTCTTTTTACGAAGTGCTTTTGTTTGCATGTTTTTATTTTAGAGATGAGGGTTGGTTCGTAGACTCCTAGTGACTCTGTTTTGTTTGATTCCAGGCCTCTTAGAGACCATATTTTTTATTCTTTTTCCTTTTTTCTTTGTAGGTTTCACTATCCTTTTCTAGGAAAAAATGTCTTCTGTAGAGACCCTTACTCAATGGGTGGATGTCACGGTTCTGGGGGAAGAACCTTTGGTAGATACTGACTTCCTCACCAACCTCCGCACTCATCATAGAATTTGTGCTTCTGATGAGGATGAGCTGAAGTATGAGTTGGTTGCCCCGGGTCCGGAAGATCAGGTTTGCTTCTGACGAGGACCCCCTTTCTTCTTTATGTATGAAAGTTTTTTCACTCGACTGGGGGTGCTTCTGCCCTTTTCTGCTTTTGAGGTTTCTGTTTTGCATCACTGCCGAGTTGCTCCTACTTAGCTTCACCCCAATTCTTGGAGTTTTTTTAAAGTTTATCAGCTTATCAGTCAGGCCTTAGAGTTTTTGACCTCTCTGAGGATTTTCTTTTATCTGTTTCACATGACTAAGCCCTTTAGTGGGCAAAATAATAAACAACAGTGGGTATCCTTACGAGCCATTCAAGGTCGGAGAGTCTTCAATCTTTTTTACGAGTCCTTCCATGACTTCAAAAATTTCTTTTTCAAAGTTCAAGCTGTAGAGGGTCACCACCCCTTTTTTCTGGATGAGAATTCTTCTCCTCGCTTTTCCCCTGTACTGGCTAGAGGCCTCTCCTTGTAAAAAATATAGTTTGGATGATTTGGATGAGGTGGAGGCGGCCATTGTGGGGTTCCTCCGAGAAGTTTGGGGGAGAGCCCCTTACCTGGATACAAAAAAGTTTCTCCAGGGGTCTCCGGCCTTTGTCCAGACTCAACTAGGTAGCTTTTTGTTTGTTTGTCATATTTTCCGACCTGATGGTCGCTCTGACTTGTTTTACTGACTTTAGCTTCCTAATTGCTTTTACAGAGATGGCGAAGAAGAATTCCAGAGAGTCTTACCAGAGAGTTCAGGATGCCAAGGCGAGGTCCCGTGCCAGACTTGGCGGTGCCAAGGTTGCTGGCTCTCCTCTTCCTTCTCCTCCTCCTCCCACAACTTGGGGCCCCCTCCGGCCTATTGTGGTATCCTCCTCTTCAGCCTCTTCTCTTTCGTCCCCTCCTCCCCGACCTTCCCCTGAGCCAGAAAAGAAGAAGCGCAGGACTTTAGAGTCTAGTTCCTCTTTGAAGGTGCGGCCAAGTCTGATGCGCCCCAGTTCATTCGGAACTACATCTATCTTCATACTCATATAAGTATAGATGATGCTTCTATTCGAAACCATCTTAATGTTCTGGTTCAGGGGAGTGTTAGGGCGGTGGGGGTGTGCACAAAACTTCTGGATATTTTCGAGAAGACTCCCCTCAGCTCTTTGGGTTCGTCCCTAAGGGTTGAGAAGCTGTAGGGGAGGATTCTGTTATATCAAGAAGGGAAGAAGATGCTGAAAAAGGAGGTCACCAAGTTGAAGGAGAAGAGGGATCGCCTCGGGGAGAGGGGGAGGAAGTTATAGGCCCAATATGCCATGGTGGAGGGTCTGAGGGAGAAGGCGGAACAGAGCTATCAAAGTTTGTTCGAGGACCTTGTGGAGGTGAAGAAGGATTTGGTGAGGTCCCGGGATGCCTATGCAGAGCTGGAGGACTCCATTGCTGACGGAGCCGAAGAGGCATGAAGGATCTTCAAAGAACAAGTCGGGGTTCTTGCTCCCGACCTAGATCTCTCTCCTTTGGATCCGGATAAAATTGTGGTTGACGGGGCTATTGTTTCTCCTCCCTGACCTGTTTTCGAATCCAAGTTGAAGACTCGGGGGCAGAGGATAGTGGAATCCCCTCCCCGATCAAAAGATGCCCCGAGTTCTTCAAAGGCTCCCGGAACTCCCCCTCCGTCTTCCATGGATATGGCTCCGACTTCTCTTCCTGGTCCTGATGGTGCTCCGACTACTCTCCCTGACTCTGGCGGTGCTCCGACTGCTCTCCCTGACTCTGGTGGTGCTCCGACGACTCTCCCTAGCTCTGGTGGTGACATCCTTCCTAACTAAAAATTTGTGGCTATATGGGGGCCCGGCCTGTGGGTCCCCCCTTTTTTAACTATTTTATTTTTATACCGTGGTGGTACTTTGCTGACACTTTATTGGCCTTTTATGGCCGTAAACAAAATATTAGAAATACTCCTTTTTTGGATAAGGGTTTAAGTTACCTTTCTCTATCTGCTGTGCGCATGCTTTTCTGTTTCAAAAAACCTTTTTTGATCTTTGAGAAAACCTTTTTCTTGGCTGGCTGTCCCTACTTCTAAGTTTCTCTTAAATTTTTCTCAAGGACTTGGGACAGCCTTTGGTGCTTGGTGTTTTCAATAGGTTTTCTTATCTCTTTTTGATGTTCTTGGTGTTCAATTTTTCTCTATTGAGTTTTTTTGTGACTTAGATTATTTCTGCGATGCATTTTCTTGTTTCTCAGTTTTTTTGACTTGTAATTCAGATAATTTCCGAGTTTGTCATGATCTACTTTTATAACCTATTTACACCGACTTGTACCTCGTCGTTTTATCCTGACGACCATCTAGGTCGGTTCATGGGATTTTCACGCTTTGTCGAGTTTAAGTCGGCGCGTTTCGTAGAAAGAAAGAAAAGCAAGAAGGAATTTATAAGAGATATTGTAAAAAGATCTTTATTTATTTGTAAAGGTACTTTATTGCTACTAAGGGTTTTTTGCTATTTGTGGCCCCCTTAGCCTCTACTGTGATGCCTCGTTAAAAACCCCTTTTAGGAAAAACCCTTTTCTTTTTGGGAGAAAACCATGAAGTTGGGAAAAGAGTACATCAGGGAGTAGAGTTTGCTTTTAACTGTAGTACCTTTTCATATTACAAGCATGCCACGACCTAGGTAGCTCGGTGTCGTTCAAGTCGGTTACTCTATAATAACCCTTCCCTAGGACTTTGCTAACTTTGTATGGTCCCTTCCAATTAACAGCGAGATTTTCCTCTCCAGATTTATTGACTCCAATGTTGTTTCTGATTAAGATCAAGTCATCTAGGGCGAAGCTCCTTCGAATGACTTTTTTGTTGCATCTGGTGGTCATCCTTTGCTCTAATGCTGCTTCTCTTATTTGGGCTTGTTCTCGAATTTTAGGGAGTAGTTCAAGTTCCTCTTTGTGCCCCTGTATGTTCCCAACCTCATCATGGAAGATCACCCTTGGACTTTTCTCGTCGATTTCTACTGGTATCATGGCTTCCACGCCATAGACAAGTCGGAAGGGTGTTTCCCCTGTGGCCAATTGTGGCATCGTCCGATAAGCCCATAATACTTGGGAAAGCTCTTCAGCCCAAGCTCTCTTTATATCTTGTAACCTTTTCTTCAATCCTGTCAGTATAACTTTGTTGGCTGTCTCGGCTTGTCCATTTGCTTGTGGATGTTCCACCAAGGTGAACTGGTGTTTTATCTTCATACTGGCTACCAGGCTTCTGAAGCTTGAGTCGGTGAACTGAGTACCATTATCTGTGGTGATGGAATGAGGTATTCCATACCTTGTGATAATGTTTTTGTGGAGAAACTTTCGACTTCTTTGTGCGGTGATGGTGGCTAAGGGTTCTGCTTCTATCCACTTTTTGAAGTAGTCTATTCCCACTATTAAGTATTTTACTTGTCCTGGGGCTTGGGGAAAAGGTCCTAATAGGTCCATCCCCCATTTTGTAAAAGGCCATGGAGAAGTTATACTGATGAGCTCCTCGGGGGGAGCCACGTGAAAATTCGCGTGCATTTGGCATGGCTAGCACTTCTTCACAAATTCTGTGGCATCCTTCTACAAGGTCGGCCAGTAGAACCCAGCTCGGATTACCTTTCTGGCTAGCGACCTGGCTCCGAGTTGGTTTCTGCAGATCCCATTATGAACCTCCTCTAGCACTTCAGTGGTCCTTGAGGTCGGAACACACTTCAACAATGGTGTTGATATTCCTCTTTTATAGAGGATATTTTTCACCAGAGTGTAGTATTGTGCTTCCCTCCAGATTTTCTTGGCCTCTTTTTCCTCTTTAGGGAGGATGTCAAATTTTAAGTATTCAACTAGGGGATTCATCCACCCGAGGTTCAACCCGGTGACTTTAAGGACATCTTGTTTGGCCTCTGTTTTAACTACAGAGGGTTCTTGTAAAGTTTCCTAGATCAAACTTCTATTGTTCCTTCCTGGTTTGGTACTTGCTAACTTGGAGATGGCGTCTGCTCTGTTGTTGAGATCCCGAGTTATATGCCTGACTTCGATTTTTGTAAAGTGCCCGAGATGCTCCAAGGTTTTGTCCAAGTATCTCCTCATATTTGGGTCTTTGGCTTGATACTTTCCATTTATTTGGGAGGTTGCTACTTGAGAGTCGCTAAATATCATCACTTTTGTTGTACCGACTTCTTCTGCCAATTTCAACCTCGCAATCAGGGCTTCGTATTCTGCTTGATTATTGGAGGCTGGAAATTCAAATTTGAGGGAAACCTCTATTTGTGTTCCCCCTTCATTGGCCAATATTATGCATGCGCCGCTTCCTGTCTTGTTTGAGGATCCATCTACGTATAGTTCACATGTAGTTGGCTTTTCCTCTTGATCTCCTGCATATTCTGCTATGAAGTCGGTGAGGCATTGGACTTTAATTGCCGTTCGGGTTTCGTACTTTAAGTCGAACTCAGAGAGCTCTATTGCCCACTGAACCATTCTCCCGGCAACATCAATGTCTTTTGGAAGATTTGCTTCATGGGTTGGTTCGTTCGAACTCTTATTGTGTGAGCTTGGAAGTAAGGACGTAACCTTCGTGGGGCTATTACTAGGGAGTAAGCAAACTTCTCTAGTTTGTGGTACCTTAGTTCAGAGCCTTATAGAACTTTGCTGGTGAAGTATACAGGATGCTGTCCGGCCTCATCTTCTCGTATCAGGGTTGATGCTACAGCTTTGTCTGCTATGGACAAATATAGGACGAGCTCTTCCCCAATTAGAGGTCGGGTCAAGATTGGGGGTTGGCTCAAAAACTTTTTGAACTCCTGGAATGCTTCTTCGTACTCTGGAGTCCATTCGAATTGGCATCCTTTTCGTAGTAGAGAGAATAGTGGAAGGGATCTTAATGCTGATCCTGCCAAGAACATGGAGAGGGCTGCTAGTCAGCCATTCAATTGTTGGACCTCCCTTAAGCAAGTTGGACTTTTCATTTCTAGGATGGCTTTGCACTTGTCGGGATTGGCTTCGATCCCTCTTTGGGTTAGCATAAACCCTAGAAATTTTCCAGCCTCCACCGCGAAGGTGCATTTTGCGGGATTTAGCCTCATCCCGCCATGTGACCTTATGGTGTTGAAAACTCACGAGAGGTCTGTTAAGAGGTCGGTTTCTTCTCTGGTTTTCACCAGCATGTCGTCTACGTAGACTTCCATTAAGTTCCCAAGGTGGGGAGCGAACACTTTGTTCATCAGCCTTTGGTATGTGGCCCCTACGTTTTTTAATCTAAAAGGCATGACCACATAGCAATAATTTGCTCTAGGCGTGATGAATGATGTCTTTTCTTGGTCCGGCTTGTACATCAGGATTTGGTTGTATCCCAAGTAGGCATCCATAAACAACAAGTATTGATACCCCGAGCTGGAGTCTACTAGAGTGTCAATGCTTGGAAGTAGGTATGGGTCTTTAGGACATGCCTTATTTAGGTTGGTGTAGTCAACACACATCCTCCACTTGCCTTTTTTTTTTTTACTAGCACCACATTTGCTAGCCATGTTGGATATTTGACTTCTCTAATGAAGCCGGCTTCTAAGAGCGCTTGTACTTGCTCCTCCACCGCTTAAGCTCGTTCTGGACTGAGCTTATGTCTTCGCTGCTGGACAGGTCGTGACCCAGGGTATACTGAGAGTTTGTAGGACATGAGCTCGGGGTCTATCCCTGGCATGTCGGAGGCCTTCCAGACAAAGAGGTCGGAGTTATCTTGTAAGAGCTTTGTCAACTTATGCTTTAAGTTTTCCTCTAGGCTGGCTCATATGTTGGTATTTTTTCCTTCCTCCTCGCCGACCTGTATCTCTTCAGTTTTTCCCCCTGGTTGCGGCCGCAGCTCTTCTTTAGCTCTTGCTCCGCCGAGTTCTATAATGTGAACTTCCCTGCCCTTTCCCCTCAAGTTGAGGCTTTCATTGTAGTATTTCCTTGCCAATTTCTGGTCTCCCCGTATCGTTGCTATCCCCGCATATGTTGGGAATTTCATGCAAAGGTGGGGGTGGATACCACTGCTCCAAGCCGATTCAGGGTAGCTCTGCCAATCAGGGCATTATATGCTGACCCGACATCAATGACTATGAAGTCTTTGCTCAGAGTTTTGGATTTCTCCCCTCTTCCAAAGGTCGTGTGGAGGGGTAGGAATCCTAGTGGTTTTATTGGCGTGTCGCCCAAACCATACAGGGTGTCAGGGTAAGCCCTTAATTCTTTTTCATCCAATCATAGTTTGTCGAACGCGGGCTTGAAAAGAATGTCTGCTGAACTTCCTTGATCTACTAAAGTTCTATGGAGATGGGCATTCGTCAGGATCATGGTCATCACCACTAGATCGTCATGCTCAGGGATCACCCCTTGCCCATCCTCTTTTGTGAAAGAGATGGTTGGGAGGTCAGGCGATTCGCTTCCGACCTAGTAAACTCGCTTTAGGTGTCTTTTGCGAGATGACTTAGTGAGTCCCCCTCCCGCAAATCCTCCAGAGATCATATGTATGTGTCTCTTGGGGGTTTGTGGTGGTGGATCTCTTCTGTCCTCATCATCTCGTTTTTTTTTCATGATTGTCCGACCTTTCCATGAGATATCTATCAAGTCGGCCTTCTCTGGCCAACCTTTCTATCACATTTTTAAGGTCGTAGCAGTCATTTGTTGAGTGGCCATACATCTTATGGTATTCGCAGTAGTCGCCGCAGCTTCCTCCCTTTTTGTTTTTGATGGGTCTAGGGGGCGGCAATCTTTCAGTATTACAGATTTCTCTATATACGTCTACTTTGAAAACTTTTAGAGGAGTATAGGAGTGATATCTCCTCGGCCTGTCGGGACCGACCTCCTCTTTTTTCTTGGGCTCCCTTTCTTTCTCTTTTGCTGAGTGAGGGGGCCCCTGTCGCTAGCTTGGCTCCCGTAATCTGGCATTCTCCTCCATGTTGATGTACTTTCCTACTCTCTCTTATACATCGCTCAAACAGATAGGGTGCCTTTTTGATATAGACTGAGAAAAGGGACCCTCTCTAAGTCCATTTACTAACCCTATGATGACTGCCTCTGTGGGCAGGTCTTGAATCTCCAAGCACGCTTTGTTGAACCTTTCCATGTAGTCTCGTAGAGGTTCTCTGACATCCTGTTTTACTCCCAGGAGGCTTGGTGCATACTTTACTTTATCCTTCTGGATGGAGAATCTCATTAAAAATTTCTGCGAGAGGTCCTCGAAACTGGTGACCGACCTCAGAGGGAGGCTGTCGAACCACTTCATTGCTGCTTTTGACAAAGTGGTCGGGAAAGCTTTGCAACGAGTAGCATCAGAAACATCAGCCAGGTACATCTGACTTTTGAAGTTGCTTAGATGGTGCTTTGGGTCTGTGGTTCCATCATAGAGGTTCATATCAAGGATTTTGAAGTTTCTTGAAACTTTTGCCCTCATTATGTCCTCGCTGAACGGATCTTCTCCTCCCAAGGGTGACTCTTCTCGGTCGCCGTGGGAGTTTCGATTTTTAAGGGAGGATTCTAGCCTTAAGATTTTTTTTTCTAACTCTTTTCGCTGCTCAATTTCTTTCCTTAGTTTTCTCTCCGCCTCTCGTTGTCGTTCAAGTTCTTGTTCTAACTGTTTCAAATGGCCTTGGTGACCGTGGACCAACCCCATTATTTCAGTGACATGGGGCAGTCCTTCCTTTCCTGACTCGCGTCCTTCCGAGGAGTTCACCTTTGGGTTTTTTAGCCCCGAGGTGCTTTCTCTGTGTTGGTCGTTTGCTTCCTGGTGGAGGGTTATGTCCTCGTCATTATTTCCGGTGTTCAGATTTTCTTGTTCTGAATCAGTCATGGCGTGGCCATCTTCAGGTGAATTGTTCGCCATCGGAGGGTGATCTCTCGGGTCTCCGGCAACGACGCCAATGTTACGTTGGGTAACCAGAGATTGATGGGCTGGACTCGCTTGGTTGGTCCAATTGTTTGAGGATGGAAGTCTTCAAACGGGTTCGCGTCTTTAGGGCCTCCGTTCGACTTATGAGTGTGAGAAAATGGGGGGTGGTACCTGCAAAGACACTCCGATGCCAAAGTCAGTAAGGGTGTAAGCAGGTCTAGAGAGTATTGGAACTTAGTGATACCTGAGGGGTGTCAGTGCATTTATAGTGGTGAACCAATAACCACCGTTGGAGTAGTTCCACCATTTAAGGGGGAATAACCGTCCCTTTATCTTAGGAAAGTTAGGATATGGCTCTAGAAGTGGGTTTAGAGATTTTAGGGGCAGTTACTTATTTGAATGAGTGTTTATCTGCCAGCTAATCTTTGTCCCCGACTTCTTTAGAGCAAGTCGTGGTGAGAACCGACTTCTTAGAGGAAGGTCGGTATAGGGTGAGGCTCAATCCTTTGGATTGGGCCTTTCATTTGGACCTGGGTCTTAGCGTTGAGTCAGGGTATGAATAATAATAAAAATATAATATTTTATAATAAATATTCAAATATATTAAATAATTTTAATGAATATATATTTTGACAATATCTTATTCTTTTCTATTTTTTTTTAAGAAATAGGTAAAAATATCTAATAATAACAAATGTGAACCAGATAAAACAAGAAATAAACCAGATTGTTCGACTTGTCCGTTATTAATAATTACCAATCAATAACATGATGTAGCATCTCATATATTGTTAGAATGTCTCTAGAGCAATAGTGTTGGGCATATGTGGGACTCCGGATATTTATCATAGTATATGTATCATGCGTATATTACATGTATGGACAAAATATAAAAATTAGATTAATCAACTATTAACGGAAATTTATTAGTACTATGAAATCTCTACCCATAATTTTCTACATTGGGATAGTTTTTCTTTCCTTTTTTTGAAAAAAAAAAACATATTTAATGTTCATGACCGCTATTTAAAAGTTTAAAAATTATAATATTGGATAAAAAATTAAGAGAAAATTTCACTCTAATCTCTTAAAAGATGTTAAAATAATACTCTTCTTCTCTCTATTTATAAAATATATATTCTCCTCTCTTATTACTTTTAAAAAATATCTTCTTTAAAAATTACTTTTAAAAAATATCTTTTTTAAAAATTATAAAAAAAAAATGTACATTTTATAAATAAAGAGAAAAAGAGTATCATTTTAACCTCTCTAAAAAGAAAGAAAGTGAAATTTTCTCAAAAATTAATTACCACTCTTTACCTTTTCACGCGAGATATACAATAATACATCACTAAATTTTATTTTCAGTTCTTAATATTTTTACTATAAGATTGACCAAGTTCTTGATAAAATTCAATCATTAATTGTGAGGCACTTTTCCCTAGGCATAGGGAGGGATATGAAAATGTGAAACAATACGTCACGTGATAACATTCCTTGATCTTGCTCAGATTATAATTGCATTAGAAAAATACTTACACAAATGATATATATATAAAGCATAATATTATTTTATCTTATTTTTTACATAGAAAGATAAGAGAATAGTTTAGTTTTCAATCCTTTAGCTGGATCTAACAGCCTCTATGGCAGCAACCAAATCATCGAATTTAGCCCCAGTCACTTCTTTTACAACTTTGTTGTCCTTCAGAATTTTAAAAGTTGGAACCACTCTAATTCCAAGCTCTTTTGCCAATGGCTGCCATCAAACAAGTACCAATTAGAATTATAGCAAAGTATATGCATCACAAACAACCTTAGGCATACCCAAATGTGTTCATAGTAAAAGACATTTAATGCATATTCTAAAAAGCATTCACAACTGTTTTTTTAAAGCAGTTCCAAATGTTGGTAGAACGCACATTATATAGGGATAGCAACACCACCAGAATCCGATTACCTATTCTGCCCCGACTCGATTGAGAAAAATAAAAAGGATAAAGTTATAAATTAGAATTTTAGTCAAATATACACAGATTTTGTCATTCACTCGTATACATATTCTGATGTTACAAACTAAATTTTATTAATTTAAACAAAAACAATGACCAAAGTATATCGGAAAGGAGCAAGTAGGGACAGGATGGATACCCCGGATAGGGTTTAGGATATAAATTTTCACTAATTGCGCATATGAGTGGGCAGGTTCCGAGTAACATAGGCGGGATGAGATCGAGTAGTGCCAAAACCCGCCCTTACCCGCCCACTGCCATCCCTAGCATTAAATGTGTATTAAAAAATATGCAAATATTTCATGTACATGAGAGCACTTAGGATATTAGTATATAAAATTTAAACTCAAGAAAATGAATAAAACCATCTTAGTGATGAAAAGATATAAACATAATCATGCCTATGTGATAATTACTATTAGCATTGTTTATATAGCACATCACAACCAACCAACCTTGTTCTCTTGGTTGCAATCAAGCTTTAGAAACACAACATCAAGATACTTTTCAGATAACTCTTGGAACCTTGGAGCCATCACCTTGCAAGGACCACACCTGCACAAATTCAATAACTCATCTATGGTTATCCAAATACATATATCTATTTATTTAGTTTATATGGGATAAGTGGATAAATTGTCCAGAGACAACGTTGTTTTGGTCCCCTATGACCTTTTTATAAAAATAGTTTGATTCTATAAATTTTTTCTGCCATAATCTATAATATCAGGACAAAGCCGACATAGTTACAAGATATTCATATTCCTGTAATGTTATTACGGGCAAAAACTCTAGTTATCTTAAAAATTGTCCAGAGACAATGTTGTTTTGGTCCCAAATAGCACTGTCTCAAGGCAGTAAGCAAATGCCAAGTGAAGAAACTATCAGCTTCCTTTTAATAACTGTTCAGCTGAAATCTCCACATGGAACTTCATCAACATTCCACTCTTATGCATAATTAGTTATGTGCTTACTCTTTGGTCCTTTACTAAGTACATAACATCTTAAAATATGATGATTAAATGTATGCCAAAGACCAACTTTGAAGCATTTCAAAAATGTTAGAACAGAAAGAATCAATGTCAAAGATTCCTGTACATATTCTGCCAACAAACAAATATTTATTCGCCACTTTTTAAGTCTAAGTACTTATGTAAATTTATGTGCCTACAAATATTTATTCACATTCACCCTTATCAGTCACATGAAACTAGTGCCAAATTACAAAAGACTATGATCCATATTCTCCCCCATTACAAAAAGTGATAGTGACGAATAAAAAGATTGTTATGCAAATCTGTTTTACAATTACAGATGATGTGTAGATAGAGCAGTTGGCACTAAGAAAATTAGAGGAGTAAAGCAAAATAGGGTGACATTAAAACATGCAAGGTTTTGATTTTGCAATCAATCATAATTTGGTAGACACAAAATTAGGTATTATCAAATATACATATCATGACAAATTTAGGACAAAACAATAAAAAATTACAATCACACTGAAGGAATCTCTAAATTAGAAACATTTAAGTATATATTAAATAAATAATAAACATGATTAATTGATTATGCATGATTATTAGATTAGAAGAGATTAAGTATAGAGAGGTAAATATACCATTGGGTGTACATGTCAAGAACCACAGTTTTATCAGCAGCAGCATTAACAATAGGCCAGAAGGTATCCTTGTTGACCTCGGTCACCTGCCCTACGGTCACAGTGGGGCCCGCAGTTTCCAAGCTGCATCTCACACTCAACAACCTTGTACTCCTCACACTCTTTCTCGTGTTTGATTTTGATGTAGTTAAGGTGAGGGTAGATGCCATCTTTATTTTGTTGGAACAAGAAGAGAAAGATGAAGACTTTGGTGACGAATCTAGCATCATTGATGGGTTGCTTGAAACCCATTTGCACTTTGGAGAAGAAGCACATAGATTCAGAGCCATTTTTGTGGTTCTCTTTCTCACTCACTTCCAATGTTAGAGCTCAACTCATATTGTAGTGGTGGTTGTGGAGTTCAAGGTACAGAATGTTACTCAAATGACATTCTTGCCCTTCTGATTTGTGTATGGTATTAATGCCATAAAAAAACATAGGGGTTTTTTGGTAAATTAGCGAAGGGCATGTGAGAGCGAGGTATGCTCCTACGCACTGTATACAAGATGGGTATATTTGTCAATTAACCACATACATATATTATGAAAAAATCTTAGTATCATGAAAAAATCTTAATATCAGCATTTTTATTAAAATTTAATTAATATTTAATTATAAAAAATATATAATTTTATATTATTAAAAATATTAATAATAATTAATTAATAACTATAAATTATAAAATATGTTAATTTTTAAATATTATTGATTAATATTTAAAATGTGAAATTTTTATTCACGATATTAAAAATTATTTATTAAATTAATTGTTAATATAAAATATTTATTAAAATATAAAATATATAATAAATAATTTTTTTATATACATAATATTTTTTATATTGTATAGAATTTACAACTATAAATTCTATATCATTAAATTAAATTAATATTTTAAAAGATGAGATTGAAATGTCTCGTTTAATGAAGTGGACAGTAAATTATCAAATATTTTATTATAAACATGTAATATATTTAGTATTTAATATTAATTTAATATATTAAGAACTTTAAAGTTTTTTTAATTTTTGAATAAGTATTATACTTTTGGATTTTTATTATTAAGTAACAAAATCTATTTGTATAAAAATTATGGAATATACAAGCAGGAGTGAAAGAGATAGAAGCAATAATGAGATCGCCTAGTTATGGGATTTGTTAGTACGAAACTACCCTTGCAGCTTACTAGATTTTATTGTTTTTTTTTTTTCGGTCGTTACTAGATTTTATTGTGTTGAGGAGAATGAGAAAACAAAAAAATCTTTGGTGTTGTGACTTGTGAGTTGAGACCTCTTCTAACTTGTATTATCCACACAAATGGCCATAACCCTCTAAAATATCTCGTGATGCATTTGCTTGCATCCTCCACCTAGCCTATGATTCCCTCACTTCACTATGCAAACATTTTATTTACTAGTTTATGTATATGTGTGATGTATAAAAAATATATTTTTATATTTATATTTAAAATATATTTTTAAAATAAGTTATTTATAAATATATTTATTTATATAATAAAAATTTTATATCTTTTGTTATTTATACTAATATCAAATAATTTATAAAATAAAATAATTCACAAAATACTTATATTTAATAAAAATTTCGTATATAATAAATAAATAACTCAATATATATTTTAAAAAAAACTAAAATATTTTAAAGTGAATTTTATATGTATTCACTAAATACTATAATAATAATAATAATAATAATAATAATAATAATAATAATAATATTATTATTATTATTATTATTATTATTATTATTATTATTATTATTATTTTTGTATGGATACCTGAAGGGAGAGCTCGGCCCCTAGAAATTGACTCCGAGTTGTTATTTGCAGTGTCGACCTTTGAGCCTTGTGGAAGTCTGAGTTTTACTCAAAAGGAATATCCAATTGCGCAAAGCGTGAGCAAGAAATAAGGGGTGAGTGTACCTGCAAAGCACTCCGAAACTTAAGTCAGTATTGATAATTCAATGTGTGTTCAAAGATGGAAGACTATACCTTTTATGAGTGAAGATAGGTCGGTTATGTTGTTTCATCGTCTGAATTAAAGAGTAATGATTGGGTTATAAAATCCAATCTGACGTTTCGATTTGAAGACGTTCGTTGAGACTTATTCGAACTACCGAACTATAACGTCAGCTTGCCAAGTAATAACGTGAATAATGCCGAATTATGATAGATATATAATGCCGAGTTATGATGTTGAATTTATAACGGTCAGATCAATAATAATAATAATAATAATAATAATAATAATAATAATAATAATAATAATAATAATAATAATAATAATAATAAAATATTATTTTGAGTAGTAAAAAATAATATATTATTAAAAAACATTAACAAATAATTATTTAATTATTTAGATAAAGAAATAACTACTAAATTGATACTTGAAAATTTTAGATGTTGATAAAGTGATATTTAAAAGATATTATTAACAAAAAACTTTTAAATAAAATTTTAAAATTTGGTAAAAGTGACCAAATATTAATCACTCTCGTTTCTGTTAGCGGAAAATACTAAAGTGGCTAACAGAATATATGTCATGAATAACATGACATTCTCTAATTCTCACAAGTTATCACCAGCAATTTTCTCTCTCTTCTTTGTCTCTCTCCTCTATTTTCTCCTTCTCTTTTTTCAAATTACCCACTACAAAAGATGTCTCATTTTTATTAATATTAATCTCAACAATATTAAAATTGATCTTTCCATGAATTTATCATAAACACAATAACATTTTTCAATTTTCAGAACTATACAAATAAACACAAACACAACAATAACAAAATTCAAAATCAAATCTGAATCAATAAGATAAAACAATAAATCTTAGTATCAAAACTACAACATTCATTAAAAAATCAAAGAAAAAGAATGAAAAATAGAGAATGTTAGATCGATTCACTGAGAGAATAAAAATCAGAGAAAGACAGAATAATTAAAAAGATAATAAAAATCTACGAATTGAACACCACAACAGAGCTTCAAGAAGAGGACGGCAAAAATGCTGGTTGGACGAAGGTGGTGAAACTCAAAAAGAAGGCATATTGATTCAATGATAGAGACGGAGTCACAGAGACGAAACGACAACGCCAAAGAGAGAGACTCACGAAGACAAACTTGACAGGGTACATAGACTGAGCGCCAAAAATATAAAGACAAATTTGATGGCGGCAGATGGAATCTTGGCGGAGATTGAGGCGGTGAATTGCCGCATTTGTGACTCTTTGTGAGTGTGTGGGTTGTTGACTTATGGGAGAAGAAAATGATGAGTGATGAACATGATAGATGGCCATAGATTATGTGGTGTGCTTTTACCAATTTGTAAAAGAGGAGGCAAAGAAAGAAGATTAAGTTAGGATTTCTAATTTGGGAATTCTCTTGTATATTGATATTAATATTGTTTTGTAATTATTATTTGAAAATAATTAAAATTTCATATAATTATGAACTTCAGTAAAATATGCTATGTCATCTATTCAGTTAGTCATTTTATTATTTTTCGCTAATAGAAATAAAAGTTGTTCATACCCTAACCCAAAAACATTAATTCAAGCCTAAAAAGAATAAAAGACACCATTTTATTTACCCAACCTTATAGAGGTTGGGCACGACAAAAGTAGTACTACCCTACTTATCTGGATAAGTAATTGCATCCAAAAATATCTCCTACTATATTTCTACTTTATCTAGAAGGGAGATCTCAACAAATTCCCAAGATAAAGGAAACAGTCACCCACCCTCAAAGGTGAAACTACCTCAAAGGTGGTTATCTTTTAACAATAAATACACTAACACCCTCAGGTATATTCAGGACCCAATCTACTAAAAATTTGCTTAAAACTCTTGCTAACTTAAGCATCGGAGTCTCTTACAGATACCACCTCCACCTCCTCCTGAGCAACTTGGACGGCAGCACCTCGGCACCACCATAAGTCGGACGCTGTCTCAGAAAGAGTATGGATCTCACGTTCAGGCCCAAATCACTATTTCAGGTAACCCTCTAGACATTGGTGTCATTGTCGGGGATCTTGGAAGTCTACACCTACGTATAGCGGACAACCAGTATGAAGACGGTCATATGGCATCTGAGTCGAAACCAAAGCCCTACAACGATGACCTGACGCTTGCATTACCTCCACCCCAGGAGAGAACAAATGCCCCCTACAAGGAGGGGACGTCAGAAAACCACCATCCACGACGGATTCATTAGGAAGTCTACCCACTTGAAGACAAAGAACTTTTCCATCCGACGGAGATATTAGGGTTGGTTCACGGCCATGGCGGTTGATTGGAACAACTCGAACATGAGGCTGAATGACAACGAGAAGCAGAGAGAGAATTATGAAAAGAAGTGCACCGACAAAAAGAGTTGGAGGAAAAGCTCTCGAAGTTAAAAGCCGACCTTCGAAGACGGAGCAATTGGGTAGGTTAGGAGGAAAGCCCTCTTGGAAGGGAAGATCCGTTCATTGAAGAGATTATGTGAGTCAAGGTTCCCAGAAATTTCAAGACTCTCGACATAGATCTCTATGATGGAATGACCGACCCGAGGCATCACCTCAGTAATTTCAAAAGTTGGATGTATCTAGCTGATACTTTCGATGCAACTCATTGCAAGGCCTTTCCAACAACACTGACTATAGCAACAATGAAATGGCTTGACAACTTATCACCCAAGTTGGTAACCTACTTTGATGACCTGGCAAGGAAGTTTCTTACCTGATTTTCAATTCAGAAAGATAAAGTCAAGCATGCTCCAAACCTGCTCGGGATTAAACAAGAAGTCAGAGAGAGACTCCGATATTATATGGAGAGATTCAACAAGGCCTATTTGGAAATACAAAATTTACTTTCTGAAGTGATAATAATGGGTTTGGTTAATAGCCTTAAAGAATGGGCATTCTCCCAATCCATATCTAAGCGACATCTAACTTCCTTGTATGTAGTACAAGAGCGGGTAGAAAAGTACATCAACATGGAAGAGAATTCCTGACTTAGAGAGCCTCCCCCAAGGCCAAAATTGTCCTACCAAACTCAAGACAAGGAGAAAGAAGTTAAGAAAAAGGATCCCGCTAGGGAGACAATGGACTATTTGTACAATGTGTACAATGGCTATTGAGTTATGAAATGAACATCTCCTATACTATTTAGAATAACCATCCGAGTACAAGGGATAATAAACATCTTCTCGAAAAATTAATTTAATTTTTGGGTTCACCAAGGATCGAACTCTTGACCTTTCGGATCTAGCGCTTTAATACCATGTCATAATACCACTCATCCCAAAAGCTTCAGCTGATGGAAAAATGTAACACTAATAATTATATCTCTAATACTCCATAAATCTTCATTGTACACATTGTATAAATATTTCATTGGCTACTCATACTTTCCCTAAGAAAAATGAGGAGTACAACTCGAAAAAGTCTCAAAGATATCACAACTACACCCCACTTCGAATTTGAGTTTGCTTATGTATCTTCTGTATCTTCTGCTTCTGCATCTTCTTTGTTGAAGCTAGATTTAATTTATTGAATCTGATTTTGATTTGTTGAATCTGGATTTGATTTGTTGAATTTGATTTGATTTGTTGAATCATTGTTGGTTTTGTTCTTATTTTGATTTCTGAATTGCTGTTGATTGATTTTGTTCTTTTTTTTTATTTCTGAATTGTTGTTGGTTTTGTTGAATCTGATTTTTTTTCTTGTATTTTTAATTTGTTAATGGAAGAAGTTGATGTTGTTTGGTGTTCTTGGTGTTGGTGTTGGTTGGTGGTGGTGGTGGTGGTGGTGGTGATGTTGGTGTTGGTGTTGGTGTTGGTGATGGAGGTAATTGTGCTGGTAGTGGTGAGTGTATTTTTGTCTAAAAAAAATTAAAAGGACGATTTTAATACGAAAAAAACGTCAAAGATGATTCTAAATCGAAAATTACGTTGGAGACGATTTCGATTCTGACCCTCAATGTTAGGGACTAAAACAATACTTATCCTTAGCAAAAAACAACATCGAAAGTTGTTAAAACAATGAAAATTTTTCAACTAAAAAACTGTACTAACTAAGATATATATTCTAAACAATGCAATCATTCATATCAAAAAGTCACTACTAAAATAGTAGAAGAATGTTTTTTAACAGAATATAAAAAGTGTTCAAAACTAACTATTACAAAGGATAAAATATTGGAAGAAGGTTTTATAACAAGAGTAATTGATGTTTGGTCATTTTTGTTAAATTTTAAAATCATTCAGAGATCATTTTGTCATTAACAATATTTAAGTACTATTTTGTTAGTAACAAAATTTTTTGATACTAGCCGATTTGATATTTACCAATAAACGATAGAAATAAAAAATATACATATTTAAAATATTGCATAAGAAATTATTAGTAAATATTTAAAAGATATATAATATTCATAGAGATATACAATAAATTAAGATAATTATTAAAAGATATGATATAAAATATTATAATTATTGACAAATTTCACTATCATTAATCATTAGATGTTAACAAATCTAATTATTTAATACATAATATTTTTTAAAAATAACATCAACATGTAGATTAGCTCCAAAACACGTCACATCAGCATATTTAGTTCTAAAACTTACACGCATAAATGATAAAATAAAATATTATATATAATATTTACAAAATATAAAAAAGAATTGTGATATTTTTTAAAAGTTATAGAACAAAATATTAGAATTATTAATTTACGAAAATATAAGAAAGAATCATTATAATTACTAAAAATATATGAAATAAAATATTAGAATTGTTATCAAAGCTTAATACAACAAATCATTAAATGCTAATTTGCATAAGATTGATTACATAATACTTTTATAAAGAAAAATAGGTTGAGAAGAGAGATATCCAAACTGACATCAAAATATATCATGTCAACATGTTTGATGTGAGAATATAATTTGTTGTAGAATTAGAATGATTGGTTATTGATGATGAACTCACTATAATATAAAAAAAGAATAATAATTATTAAAAATATTTAAAATAGAATATTAAAATTATTGACAAATCTCAACACAAATAATTATCAAATGTTAATTTGTGTATGATTCATTACATAATATTTTCTTAAAAATGGTCGGAAAAAAAAAGCATATTCAAACTATCACGAATGCGCTACGTTGGCAGCTTGATACTATAACGTAATCCGTTGTAGAATAATAATATAATGATATATTGACGATGATTGATAAATCTCACCATAATTAATTGCTAAATATTAACAAATCTAATTATTTAATACATAATACTTTTCAAAGATAACATCAATATGTAGACTAGCACCATAATATGCCACGTCATCATACTTGACTCTAAAATTTAGAGTTCATGAATAGTAAAATAAAACACTATATAACATTAACAAAAATATAAGAAAGAATCGAGATAATTTTTAAAAAAATATAAAATAAAATATTAAAAGTATTGATTCAGAAAAATATAAAAAAGAATCATAATAATTATTATAAAAATATGAAATAAAATACTAAAATTATTAACAAATTTCAACATAATTAATTATTAAACATTAATTTGCATATGGTTGAGTACATAATACATTCCTAAAACATAGTCGAAAAGGGAGAAGTATCTAAACTGAGATTAAAATGTACCATATCAATATGTTTGGTGTCAAAATATAATCTGTTATAAAATTATTAAATTATTAATTGTTGATGATTAATTCAGTGAAATATAAAAAAGATTCATAATGATAATTACTAAAAAAATATAATATTATAATTATGGACAAATAATATAAATAATTATGATTGATTAAATAATACTTTTTTTAAAAGATAGTTAAAAAGAAAAATATACGTAAATTGGCATTAGAATGCACTACATCATCATGCTTGACATCAAAAGGTAATTTATTATAGAATAATATAATGATATATAATGACGATTGATTATTGATGATTGACTTATTGAAATATAGAAAAAAAAAAATAATAATAATTACTAAAAAATATGAAATAGAATATTAA
Source organism: Arachis stenosperma (assembly GCF_014773155.1). NCBI lineage: Eukaryota > Viridiplantae > Streptophyta > Magnoliopsida > Fabales > Fabaceae > Arachis > Arachis stenosperma. The sequence goes on along the minus strand of NC_080380.1, from coordinate 140,831,617 downwards.
AATTAATAAATTTTAACATACATAATTGTTAAATATTAATTTGTATATGATTGATTGCATAATATTTTTTAAAAAAATAATAAAAATGTATATAAACTATCATTAAAATATGTTATATCAGCATGTTTAATACCAAAATACACTTGTTGTAAAATAATATAACGATGTTTAAGGATTATTTTAAAAATTAATTGTTCATGAACATATTTAATTTGTACGAATGATCTTATATAACTTTTGTTTAGCAAAAAATAACTTGCAAAGAACTCTTATTTTTATAATAAAAAATAACAAATATCTTAATACTTAGTATATTTTAAAATAAATAAATAATTGATTTGTCAAATTAAACTAGACTATTTTAAATATTTTTAAAATAATACACAAAATATTCAATTTTGTTAATATAATAGATACTAAAGATAATATAAAGAGATCATTTTAAAAATTAATTTTAATAAATTTTTACATAATAATCCAACAATATCTATTTTCTTATAATTATTTTAAAAATAAGTATTTTTACTGGTATCACAATATACATATAAAACTTAATTTGATAGTATATTAAAATTAAGATTTTAATTTTCATATATTATCACCATAAAAAAATTTATATAAATAACTAATCATGTATTATCACATAGACAAAATAACTTATTTTTAAAATCACCCACTACTTAAAGTATTATCTGATTAAATAATTGTATAAAAAGTTAATACATCAAAATTATACTTTAAAATTAATTTTTTATTAAAAACACAAAAATATTATTAGCATACTACTCCAAATATTACAGAGCAATGTCTGAGACAATTTTTACCTTAAAAATATTATTAACTTACTTTTTAGTTATGTACTTGAAAAATAGCAGTAGTACATTGATAGGAAAAAGAAGAGAAATGGATGGAATTTTGAAAGAACAAGACACGAACGTTGTATAGCAAATTTCTAAAAACATAATAAAACCAACGTAAGTGGAAAAAACATGTTCTGTGCGGTAGAATTCGCGAGTTTCCCTCTCGCTCTCTCGTTCATTTTCAATCTCTTCCTTTTTGTGTTTTCTATTATTTGTTTCTTCACTTTTCTTCTTCCTTCTTAGCTTCTTCTTCTTGCAACCGACCCTTGTGTTCTTCAGCCAACTGGGGGTCGATTGCCTATGGACACAACCCAACTCGACATTGATCGAAAGAATTGAATTTCAGTGTTAAAGTCTTGTTCTTTCTTTCTTGTTTATGTCAAAATTGCCATTCCCACAAGAATGGATATAAAAGGATTGATTTTTGTGGGAATGGTGTTATGGGAAGCGTGTTGCATGGCCAATGCAAAGTTTGTGTTTCCCGTTGAACGAAAATTCAAAGGCCCTGTTACCAGTTTGAGTGCAATCAAGAATCATGATTCTCTTCGCCATGGTAGACTCTTATCTGCTGTTGATATCAACCTTGGTGGCACTGGCCTCCCTAATTCTGTCGGGTTTGTTTCTCTTCCTTTTCATAATTTTTCTTCCGCGAAACCTCACATGCACTTATCCAAGTTGATAGTTTAGAATCCTTAGAAATATATCAAATCATCTTAGAATTCTTAACTATTAGCTTATACCTGAGTTGTCACCTTTTCTTTACTTATCATTATAATGCTCACCATTCACCAAGGACTTAAGCATAGGCATCATAGATATTGTAGCCATAGGTATGATATAAGTTTGCCCTTGATAAATTTTAATCACCAAATAAGTCACTGAAGAATTAGTGAGGTTAGACATATTAGGTCTCTCTCCATTAGTATTCATTATCAATTTGACTGGGGTTTTGATGAATGAACATAACATGTGCAAAGTTAAAAATCTTAGGAGGCCTATTTAGTAGTTAAGATTCCTCAGTATCTATTCGTCTTTCAAGAAAAATTTTCAGGACTTGTTGGGGTACTACTCTTTTGAGAAAACCCCCCAATGTTGTTGACTAAAAGGACTTGAGACTTGGTCCTTCATTGGATAGGTTTGTCCCTCACACCATTACAAATAAGACTAGTTTGTCATGATTTTTCGAATGTGGAGGGATGACATTGCCCAACAATTTTCATGAAGATGCTTAATGTTCTGTTCTTGTTTCGATTTTTAGGCTTTATTACACGAAAATCAAGCTCGGCACTCCTGGTACTGATTACTGGGTGCAAGTTGATACTGGAAGTGACCTTCTATGGGTGACTTGTTCTGGCTGCTCATCATGTGCTACAAGAAGTTCTATTAAGGGCGTATGTATCTACACTTGACTGATTCATGTTTTGTGCCTTTTTGATGTTTTGTCGAAAATAGATCATTCATTACCTTGCCCACCAAGAAAGTAATGCAAGTGTTATTGGAGTGATCTCTGAGTATGTTATTGTGCTACAGGTGGAGTTAAACCTCTACAACCCAGCTGCCTCCAACACCTCATCTATTGTTATGTGTGACGACGAATTTTGCAGTGCCACAACGCTACCTGGTCGAGCTCCAGCTTGCCAGGTAAGCAAGTTCTGCCCGTACAACATACAATATGGCGATGGAGGTACGACTGCTGGGATGTATGTAAAGGATCTATTGACATATAACCTTGTTGATGCTGACCTCAATACATCATTCGCGAATAGCAGTGTGTATTTCGGGTGAGTATAAATATTAGTACAGAGTTTGGGTAGGGAAGTGTACCAAATCACAAGTATGAGTTCAATTGAGTCTATCTCTATCACTATCTTAGTTGATTAATTTTGAAGTAACAAAAAATAGAACTACTTAGTTTATTTGTAGGGGAATGTTAGCAAATTGATTGAACCTTGCCCTGTATCAAAGTGCTTTACAGTTTTTATGTTTTGGTGTACATTGTTTTATACTCACCAATTGGTTCTTTTTCTATGTAATGCATCTTCCTGAGTATTCTCTTGCTGACAGGTGTGGTGTAAACCAAGCCGGAACATTGGATTCGAATGGCGATGGAAGCCTTAGTGGAATCATGGGCTTTGGACAGGCAAGTACTTCTGTGCTTTCACAGCTTGCTGCAGCTGGAAAGGCGAAAAAAATAGTTTCGCACTGTCTTGACACTGTTAGCGGAGGTGGAATATTTGCCATAGGAGAAGTGGTGGAGCCAAAAATTAATATGACTAACTTGCGAACAGGGATGTAAGTGCAGAACCTTAGCTTTATGTTTTAAGTTTATTTGATTTGTTTTGTGTTAGAATATAATGGTATCCATTTGATGATAAGGCCACTGCCTTTTAATTTCAAGAGAAGCAAGCATGTGTGATTTTCCTAACAGTTATGTTTCTGAAAACGTAACTGGATTCTGTCATTGCTATCTGATCAGCGTTCGAATTGTTACCTCTCTAGGACTTCCGTTTCAAAATAACTATCAAAATACAGACAAAGTAGTAGTGCAGATACATTGAGTTTTTAATGTATTACTTATTTACTTTGTCAAAATAGACAATTATTTCGAAAAGTAGCACTGTCTACTTTGGGAAATGTCTTTATCAGTAATAAAAATTCACATTTGGGCAAGTTCATAGATTCTGAGAAAACATACTAATGAATTTCACATATGGAAAAAACCAATATTGCAAATAATTTATAGTTATACTATACAAATGAAATGAAGCATGAATACAAAATCTTTAGGTGCAATCTCTCTAGCATATGCTCCTAGATATGTTGCTTCATATTGTTATAAATTATTTTATAACCTATGTACTATTATCATAGGGTACACTACAATATAATTTTGAAAGACTTGGAGGTTGGTGAAGAATCTCTATCTCTTCCTTTAGACATATTTGGTTCTGGAAATGGGAGGGGAACAGTCATAGATAGTGGTACAACATTGGCTTATCTTCCATCCGCCGCCTATGAGCAGCTAATGAAAAAGGTAAACATTGGAGAATCAGTTTTTAGTTCATTCAAACATGGATGCTGACATTTTTCCTTTTGTGATAGATTTTGGATAAGCAGCCTGATCTGAAGTTAGTTACTATTGAGCAACAATTTACTTGTTTCAGTTATGAGGGCAAGTAAGTTATTTAATTATTTATTTTTAATTCATTTTACTTGGTATGCTTTACATTATCACAAATATGCAACTCAACTCTTTTCTTCTCTAGTTGACCATTTTAAGTTTGCAGTGTTGATGATGGATTTCCTGTTGTCAAGTTCCATTTTGATGGAATTTCGCTGCCAGTTTATCCTCGCGATTACCTCTTCCCTTTTAGAGTGAGTTTTTTTACTCGTGCATCCAATCCAACATTTTTAAGTTATTATTGCCTGCACCGGTATGCCCCTGTAATCCGAAAACTTATTTTTGTATTCTTTGAACACCAGGATGATATGCGATGTATCGGCTGGCAGAGGAGTGCTCCAAGCAAGAGTTCAAAGGACACATTTCTTCTAGGAGGTAAGACTTAGGAATAAACTTCATTTATAATTTAATCATGTTGCCTCTTACTTGGTGTTTAAGTTTGCAAGAGACATGACCCTTCATTTAACTATTTCTAATATATGTTAGCCATTTAAGCTTTAGGCCTTGTTTGGGAGCAGTGCTCTCGTCTTCGCGGAGCTTCCAAACATCATAGTCTTAGAATGCAGATGGCTATATCATTCACTAACTCTTTTTTTTTTAACCAATTGCAGATTTGGTGCTGTCAAACAAGTTAGTTGTATATGATGCTGAAAACATGCTCATTGGATGGACTGATTATAACTGTGAGTACCTAGTATATAGCCTTTCATGAATATGGTTTAATCCAACCCCATTTATGTCTTTTCATAACCTAGAACAAAAGTTTGTAACTTGAACATTGAAAATAGATTTATCTGAGAAGCTACCTTTTTTCAATTTCTGCAAAAGAAGCTGGAATCTAATTATTTTTCAAACACCATTTCCTTTGTTGTTTTCCATAGGCTCTAGCAGCATTAAAGTGAAGGATGAAACAACTGGAGCTGTATATACAGTTGGTGCACACAATATTAGTTCAGCTTCCTCCATTTTAATTGGAAGAATCTTGGCATTCTCCTTAATGATTCTTGCCTTGCTCAACAATTTTTAAATAGTCATGTATATCATGTATATGGGGGGTGTCATGGCTCAAGTTGCCTTTTACTTTGATAATTGATAATCTAATCATTTCTCTCATAGTTGAAATGGCAATTAGAAAGGGACAAACTCTCTTAGTCTTTAATACAAAATAGTCTCTTTTTTCCCATTCAGAAAAGACATTATTATAGTTACAACATCATTTTTGCTTATATTCTATAAGCTCACAATTATTCAAACTTTACATTGATATGTTTTTTTTTGAGTAATGAGAAATTTATAGCTCTTACAAAACAACATTGTGTCTGACTATATATGCTGATAATTAATCACACTTTGAAGTGATATATAGACCTTCATGAAGATAACAAGGGAGGTAAGATTTACAGAGTTGTTCTCAGAAACTGTACTACAAAATAAATAACCGCCAGAAGTAGCGCGATCTGGTATGCATCTTGTTGAAAGCCGTCATCCCTCTGGAAGAACTGAATTGAAAAAGAAGAAAAAAAAAACACAGCAACAATCAATTCATACAAGAAAATGACCTTATATGATTAAGGAAAATAAAATCTAGGCAGGATCAAGAACAGGATTCTTGTGAAAAAAGGAAACTCACCTTGGTTGGATCACCAGAGGGATCTGGATAACTCTCCAAGTTCTCTTTCTTGGTTGAGAATTTACTGCTCATATCCTTGGCGCCGTCGGCCAAGTCTTTGACAGATTCTGCGGTCGCAAACAGAGCACGTGACGTCCAGAAAAACGCTTGAGCACTGGCGGATGAAGCTGATAAATCCCAGAATTCCTCATGCTGAATGACTTGACCACTGATTTGGTTAAGAGTGAATTTGGAAGTGACCCTAAGAATAAGATCACCTCCTACTCCACCAATCAAAGATTTAGGCTTGCCTCTTATTGTCCACTTGATGCTTAAAATACTGGTTGATAGCATTACCATTTCCTGTACACTCTGTAACCAAACAGAGACTTTAAGATGCTAATTCTTTCAATCTTTGGGAATGAACTTGAATTTGTATGTATTGTCAGTTAAAAAGTAGTTTAGACAGATATCTACTCAATTCTTGCCACAACTACAAAAGATTTCGACTCAAACACACGTCGATTTTAAGTCTTGCAAACTCGAAAATTTATCTGGATGACCTCGAAATTCTTTTACACTTTCAGTGTATAATGGTTAAACTCTAATTTAATTCTTCTTCAACAAAAGGGATTAATTGAGAAGGGAATGAATGTCAAAATTGAAGACATTAAAGCTAAACACAGATACCAGTTAATAGCTTAGCTTATGGATTTCTTGGATAACAAGAAAACAAAAAAATTAAAAACTTTTCTACTCAAAATGATAACAATTACTTTCTGATCTATAGGATGAGAAGGAAGAACAGGTTATTATCTATACCCACCACTGATGGTTTGTCTAACGCGCCGGTTGCCCATAACGGTCTATTGTACTTTTCGCGACCGGTAAAACTCCTCACAGGATCCTGTAATATACATTGATCAAACGACGCCATGACACTTTGTCATCATCAATCATGCCTTTAGGCAATTAATTAAAAATATAAGACATTAACATTATCATGATCTTAGCCAAAAGGACTAACACTTCTCTTGATGAATATATATACAAATTGAACAATTGAAGTCATATAAAGTTTACCTTGTATTTGACAGAGACAGCAAAGGTGGCAAGTGCTCGATTTCCCTCGCGCAGCTCGAGTATGTCGCGCGCCAGCTGTCTCGCTGTGGACTCAACCAAGGGACTGCTGATGCACTCAAACTCATTGCAGAGTTCACCAAAGTCCATGCCATCAACAATCTTATCAGCTTCTGTATTTAGTGTTTCCATTTTGCTCTCAGAAGAGACTTCACTACTCCTATCAGCATCATTGGAAACTGCAATACAGTTACCATGTATCACATTAATTCATATAACTTCTAAGAATATGGATTTACTTGTAACATTTTGTTGCCATAAAAATTTAATTACATATTGTCACTTATTATATAACTAAATTTATGTAATAACTCTAGTTAATCCAACCATCAAATCATAACTATCATTTTTATCAATCCGTTTAGGGGGAATCTATCTCTAGTTTCATCAAATTTGTAATTGAGTTTTTACATTTAAAATTTTTTATATTAGATTCCTACACCCATTTTAAATTTATAATCACATCCTTACCGTTATAAAAATATTTAAAATAATAAAATATGCTAATATATATTCGGTAGTGGTGCGAGAGAAAATATTTTGTAAGGTTTACTATAAAAAAAAAGTATTATTACAAATTAAAACATTAGTATAAAAATCTAATTAAAAACTTTTAATAATTATAAATATAAAAGATATAAAGAATAACATAATAATTTAACCATTCTAATAATAAGAAATTACAATCTCCAACAAAAGATTAATTAAATTCAATTAAAGAGCTAATAATTAATCTAATAGTTATATATGCTTATGCTAAAAAGAGAAGAGTAGTGCAAATTAAACCTCGCAAGAAGAAAGGCATGCACGTGGTTGAGGTAGAGCCATGCAAAAACTTGGAGGACAAAATGCGTTTCTTGTTAATAATATTATTATTCGGGTCGCGGCGGTGGTGGCGGTGGATCCGTGCTCCGGCGGCGGAAAAAGAGGTGGGAGTAGCGGCGAGAGAGCAAGAAAGAGCGGCAGTTAGAGTCATGTCTCCCCATATTAACGTAGTGGCGGAGAGTGGTGTTAGTTTGGATTAGAAATGAGAGGATATGAAGAATAATAAGAGCCTCTTCTTTTTTCCATTCATTTTCTTTCTTTAATTTCATTCTTACACCTAAGCTTTCAGATAAGGTGGGCCCCTCTCTTATCTATAATTTAACAATTAACACAAACACTAGCTAGATTGCTTCTATAAAATTACATTAATTACTTAAAACATATTTAAGAGACTAAAATAATCTTTAATTAGTTTTTTCTTTTTCTAGAATAAAATTATTAAAGAAATTAGGTGATAAATTTCTATTTTTTATGCTTTCCGTTTTATATATTATCTACTACATATAAGTGAAAATTTATGTAAAGTAATAAAAGACAAGAATAATTCATATAATTAATGTATATGTGATATATATACTGGCTTTTAATATTTTGATCCTTTTATATTGGCTTTTTAAATATTTTTATATATTTTTAGTGTAAAATAATTTTATAAAGATAATTAATCGTATATTATTACATTAGTAACTAATTTTTAGAATATAAATTTTATTAAATAACTAATTTTTACAATATAATTTTTACACTACCGACTCGATCGCTTTAATTTGGATCCTGATTTCATCCTCAATATTGAAGCAGAAATGGATTGTTTGGAAGTGGCGAATGCTTTTAACATATTATTTGTCAACTTATTGTCAATAATAATTAATTATTATATTTTAAATATATATATAAAAAGATAAATTTAAAAAATATATCTATAAAAATATTTTTATTAAATATAATTATAAAAAAAATATTTTTATTAGACACATTTACAAAGACATTTTTATTAAACACAATTATAAATAAAAGTTAGCAAAAGTTGACAGAAATACTATTGCTAACGTAGCAAAATTGTTAGGAAAAATTTATTTTATCTATGCATCATGTTAAAAAGTTATAGAATATAACAAAAATCACCACAAAAATTATTGTAATAATTAATTTAGTTAGACACTTCTTCCAAAACTGTTGCTGAATTTTCTGACCAGACTTTATATTATTGCAAGAAAAAAAAAACGGATCAAGCTAAGACATACAAAATGAAACCCATTATTTTAGCATATATGTTCTAATTATTACAGCTTCATCCCATTGTCAGAAGTAAACTGGACTTACTTAGTTACTCTTTCTCGGAGAATTTCAAATGTTTGTAAAATATTAGTGTTTTAATCATTTTAATAATTACTTTTAATTATAAAAATATATATAAAATATATATTAATTAAAATTATTAAAATATCAATGTATTTTAGGAATTTCAGAAATATTTGAAAATTTTATTTTTTTATTTGAAGTTAAGGGCCGTTGGCCTCCTTAAAGATTTTCATTACTTTTATTCAAAAAAAAAAAAAAAACTTGCTCTCTCTTTTTGTTTGGCCATTATTTTTCAAACCCTTTAATTACTTCATAATCGTTTGTAAACCTTTTAATGGCTTCTTTCTGTATATAAATTTGGTTGCTCAAGCTATAGTTAGTAGGAGGTGATAATATATATGTACTTTATTTATGAGTATTTAATCTGATTCAATTCAGCCAGTAGAGTTGTCAATTTGATTTGTAGTGGGTAGGATATGGATTGAGTTTTAATTGTACTCGATTAACTCGCACTATATATTTTAAGTAGATGTTGAATCAAAGACTTTTTATTAAATACAAAAGATCTTTAACTACTAAGAGAATATCATTAATTGATAATTTAATATATTTTACATAAAAATTAGTTTTATTTTAAATTATTATCAAGTTATATAATAAAGTTATATCTTTTGAATAACTTACAAATAAGATCAGGTATCCATAGATTAAGAATGATTGGAGTTAGGGTTGGAGTATTCTCAACCTGCAAACAGAATAAGATTCAGTTTACATAAAAATCTCAACTCACTAATAAAATTAGAATTTGATCTAAATCTTATTTTATCCTACCCATTATCACCTCTAATAGCTAGCTATATACTATTGTAACACAAAATTCTAATAAGTACCATGCATTAACAAAATCTTATTACTCAAATTGCAGCTCATTTATGTGCTAAAATTACCATTTCTTTATTAGGATGAATTTATTATGGATCCCGCTAGGGAGACAATAGACTATTTGTACAATATGTACAATAGGTTATTGAGTTACAAAATGAACATTCCCCATACTATTTAGAATAATCATCCGAATACTAGGGATAATAAACATGCGTTCTAATACCATGTCATGATACCACTCATCTCAAAAACTTCAGCTGATAGAAAAAGGTAACACTAATAGTTATATCTCTAATACTTCATAAACCTCCATTATATATATTGTACAAATATTCATACTTTTCCCTTTATTATATATACTCCTAGCAATAAGCTAGCACATCATTACTTTTCTAAACAATTCGCTAAATATTAAAACCACATTAAGCATTAAAATTATAATTAAAGGTCCACTAATAATTATATAATGACATATGATGAATTCTTAAATATTAAAATTAATATAAAAAGATAGCAACAAATTTTCTTAAATATCCATCAAATAATATGTTACGTGAGCTAATGAGTCATGTATAATAGTTAGCAAGTTAATTAGTTAGGAGTTGCGTATATAGACAGATTTTATTAGTGAGTGATTAAGAAATAAGTTTGTTAGAGTGCTGACTAAATAGTTAGTTATGCAGCTCATTAAGTTGCTGTTATTTATTAGCTAGGAAAGGTAAATTAAATTTGATTTTTTTGTGCAATCAAAAAATAAATTCAAGAGTGATAAAATTGTGACAAAACACACTCTTCTCTATTTTCAAACTTTGTGGAGTTCTTCCTTTCATCTCCCTTGAACTCACCATTTCAACATGGTGCAATGAGCGTGGAAGGAAAATGATGATAAAAGGTTGAAGAACTTCGAAAGAAGTCTGCAGCATATTTCTTCATTCTTTGTCTTCTTCTTCTTACAAAATCAATTTTCTTTTATATATTCTTCTCATCTAATTCTTCTCCTCTTCTCTTAAACTCAGTTGATAGAAACTGATGAGATTTGCATTGTCATGCATAAATTCGGTACTGACAAATATTTTCGATCAACGAGATTGAGAGAAAAAGTTCTGAATCTGCATCAACAAGATTCATTGATTTGATTCTAAAATTAGAATTTGTGAACAAGAAGCGATGGAACGTGAAAGTATTCCATAAGTTTCTTCAATAGACATTCATGCACTTGCTGCGTTGGTGAATCAGATCAACATAATGAACTAATTAGGCACGAACAAAGGTTAATCAAATCCAGCATTGGATCCGATGAGTCCTTTATTTCTTGCATCCTGGAGAAAATTCAGGATCTAGTTATTATTACTTTGGTAGGGAGTAATTTTGAACAATGGAAAAAAGACATGTAGAGAACATTGAAGTCCAAGAACAAGCTGAAATTTGTAGATGGATTGATTCAAAGACCACCAGAGGACGATCCGTTGTTTGAAGCATGGGACCATTGCAACACATACATTACTTCTTGGATCAATCACTCTCTAAGCCCTGAATTTGCTCAAAGCGTCATGTGGATTAATTCAGCCGAAGAATTATGGAAGGAATTGAAGCATAGGTACAGTCATGGTGACATGTATAGAACAGCAAAATTAGAAAAAAAATTATTTGCAACCAAGCAAGAAGATGCATCAGTAACTAACTACTATACTAAGCTGAAATCAATTTGGGAGGAATTAGAAAATTTACGTCCAATTCCAAACTGTTCAAGATGTGTTGAGAAGTGCAATTGTGAGGTGAACATAATGAAAGGTTACAAGGAAGAATTTAGAACAGTTAGGTTTTTGAGAGGTCTTAACGATCAATTTTCAACTGTGAAATCTCAGATTATGCTGATGGAACCGTTACCTACGGTGGATGTAGCATTTGCATCCTTGTTGCAACAAGAACGATAGCTAAACCTAAATGAAGTAATGGAAGAAAAGGTATTGTTAATCAATTCAAGAAATGAAAATAGTAGCACAAACACAAGAGGAAGAGATAGAGGCAGAGGGGAAAGAGGCTATGGCAGCAATGCAGAGATTGGAAGAGGCTCTAAATAATGTTCTTATTGTGCAAGAATGGTCACTTGGCAGACACATGCTACAAAAAAGCATGGCTTCCCCCCTCATTTCAAGAACAATGGAGCCATGATCAACAACATGGTTGTTGAAGATGATAATGAAGTAAGCAATCAATCTCAGAAGGAAGAACTTGACAAATCTGAGTCATATTTCACCTTAGAACAAAAAGAGGCTTTGCTTGCTCTTCTGAACCAACAAGATGCATACCCAAAACATAGTATAAATCAATTTTTCACCACAACTCTACCGTAAAACCAAGGTATCTCTTATATAATGTCATTTTCTACTTTTAGTCCTAAATCCTGATCATTGACTCAAAAGCAACCAATCACGTGTCATATGCCAAAAGTTCATTTCAAAACCTATACCGAATCAAACCCGTACTAGTTAGCATGCGTGATGGCACAAATACATTAGTCAATACTGTAGGAACAGTTGTGTTTTCTAATCAATTTTATTTGCTACATGTCTTTTATATTCCAAATTTTAAATTTAATTTGATCTCTGTCTCCAAATTGACAGTCGATTTGAAATGCAAATTAATTTTTGATGAAAATGAATGTGAGATCCAGAACAAAACTACCAAGAGAACAATTGGTGTAGCTGAACAAAGGAGAGGGCTCTATGCTTTTGAGAACCTCACACCCATTCAAGTTACATCACAAGTTGCATCTGTATCATTTGTATCCACATTGTCAGCACAGTCGACACACCTAAAGCACTCTGAACTATGGCATCTTAGATTAGGACATTTATCTAATGATAGAATTATTGTTATGAAAAAGGAATACAAAGATTTAAAGTTTTTAATTTGTAATAAGCCTTGTGATTCTTGTCACTATGCAAAACAAAAACGGTTGCCTTTTATGTCAAGGATCACTAAGAGCATGAACAACTTTGATATTGTACACAGACATTTCGGGTCCTTTTAATACCATTTCTATTTTAGATTTCAAATATTTTTTTACTATTGTGGATGATAAAAGTAGATTCACTTAGTTGTATTTTATGAAATTAAATAGTGAAGCTAGTGAATTAGTCAAGAATTTTGTTAACATGATTGAAACTCAATTCAGAGTAACAATTAAGAAGATCCGAATTGATAATGGAAATGAATTCAAACTGAATAATTTTTATGCATCTAAAGGTATCATTCACCAAACTTTGTGTGTTTAAACTCTCCAAGAAAATGACATTGTAAAAAGGAAGCATCAACACATTTTGGAAGTCACAAGAGTTTTGATGTTCCATTCTAACATGCCGAAGAAATTTTGAAATTTTGCAATAGGACAATCAGTTCACATTATTAATAGAATTCCTAGTGTGCTATTGCAAAATCATTCTCCTTATAAAATTTTAAAAGAAAAACAACCTATATATCTTACCTCAAAGTCTTTGAATGTCTAGGATTTGCTTCAACAAATTCAACTCATAGATCAAAATTAGATCAAAGGGCTATTAAATGTGTATATTTGGGTGTCAAAGAAAGTGTCAAAGGACACGTTCTATATGACTTGAAAAGTATAAATATTTTAACATCAAGAAATGTATCATTTTATGAGCATGTATTCCTTCTTTTTCATTGCAAAATTCAGTTGATAATAACATTGCTATTAATTGTGCATCCATTACTACATTAAATAATCTAGCATTTTGGTGTATGTAGATGATTTAATATTGGCTGAAGATGATATGTGTGAAATACGGTTTATCAAGCAACATCTACATGATCTCTTCAAGATCAAGGACATTGGGGACCTGCACTTTTTTTGGGATTGGAGATAGTTCGAAGCAAGAGGAAAATCGCAATATGTCAAAGGAAATATTGCATCGATCTACTCCAAAACTATGGGTTAATGAAAGCCAAGGCAATCTCAACTCCAATGAACTACACCAGCAAATTGACAAAGAATACTGAAACTCTGCTTAGCTCAACATCTGAATATAGAAGGTTAATTGGAAGATTACTCTATCTAACCAATACAAGGCCAGATATATGTTATGCAGTTGGAAGATTGAGTCAATTTTTAGAGTGTGATACTGACAAACACTTTGAGGCAGCTATAAGAATACTTAGATATCTTGAGAATGAGCCAGCATTAGGGCTGTTTTTTTCATCTCAGACAGATTTGGAGCTAACCAATTTTTCAAACAGCAACTGGAGTACCTGTTCGAACACAAAAAGATCAGTATCTGGTCAATGCTTCTTCATAAGTACATTTATTGTATCATGGAAAAGCAAAAAATAAAGTACAGTAGCTGTCTCGTTATGTGAAGCAGAATATAGGGCATTTGTTATAGCCACTAGGGAGGCACAATGGATTACTTACATCTTAGAGAATTTGCAAGTGAAATTGCATAAGCCAATTGCTATGTATTGTGATAACCAATTAGCCTTGCATATTGTGGCAAACCCCGTTTTCCACGAGAGAACCAAACATATAGAAATGAATTGTCATGGCGTAAGAGATAAATGGCAAGAACAAGTAATTAAGTTGTTGCCTATTATCACAATTAACCAAACAGCTGACATATTAACCAAAGCATTAGCTCCTAATATGTTTCAAAAATATTGTGGCAAACTCAAAATGATGAATGTCACCGATTCTGGTTTGAGAGGGGGTGTTACGTGAGCTAATGAGTAATGTATAATAGTTAACAAGCTAATTAGTTAGGAGTTGTGTATATAGGCAGATTCTGTTAGTGAGTGATTAGGGAATAAGTTTGTTAGAGTGCTGACTAGATAGTTAGTTATGCAGCTCATTAAGTTGCTACTATTTATTAGCTAGAAAAGGTAAACTGAATTTGATTTTTTTTGTGCAATCAGAAAATGAATTCAAGAGTGACAGAGTTATGACAAAACACACTCTTTTTCAGTTTTCAAACTTCGTGGAGTTTTTCCCTTCATCTCCCTTAAACTCACCATTTCAACATAATATATACAAATTTAATTAAAATAACACAAATTATTCTTTAATTATATTCTACACCAACATACTCATATTATATTCTCAACTTTTGTTGTCTTTAGAACATCTCCAATACTAGTTTTAATTTCATTTTGGACATTTGTGAGATTATTTATTATAAATAGTGATTTGAAATTGAAAGTGAAACTGGTCCTTCTATATACTTAATTTCAATTCAATTAAAATTTTATATTTTTAATTATTTTTTAACATAATTATACGAGTGGTAAAATTGTATTAATTCTCTATTAAGGTAATATTGTATTACTAAGATGATATTAGTTTCATTTCATAAATTAACTCCAATACAAATTTTAATTTTAAATTAATTTACTTCTTCAAACTATCAAAAATGATATTCTAAAAACACTAAATTGAAAATGCTCTTAATAATGACAGTGACATTAATAACAATAATAAGAATTTAGTTAATATGTGTTTTTAAAGTTATTAATTAAAAAATTTGTATGAAAAAATACAAGGTTTAATTTTTAATGTATTCATTATTTATTTATTTAAAAGATTTAAAAATTTTTATAGTAGTAATCTAAACTTTACGGGCACATATTAATTAAACTCTAATAATAATAAAAACAAAATAATGGGTGTGGAAAGTTGTCTAAAATAATAATCCAGCAGGCAGGATGGGAATTAGAATAGTAACTAATTATTTTTTGGTTCATAGAAGAAAGCTAAAGGGCATCTAGGTATATGCAAACGTAGGAAGCAGTGTGACAAATGGCCATTGCCACTGGCCATGAGTTGCTTGTTTGGCATGCTTTAATTTGAATCCAACCACCGTCTTGTTGAGCATGTAAAATTAGTGTTTCTTTTTGGCACTGCTACGATGAGGGTTTTTTTTTTTTTTTCAGTATGTGCTGAAAAAACATGGTTATTAATAGATAGTAACGTGTGTAAAAATTATTCCGTTAAACAAGGTAGCCGTTGTGTTGGATTCAGATGCTATAGGTCTTGTTAATTGTTTAGTTTTTAATTATATAAAATTAGTAGTCATTATTAAACTCTTAGATTTTTTTAGTGTCGACTCTCAAGTTTTGATAAAGAGATATGTTTGAATTGTTAGTAGATCTAATGTAGGGATGTTAATGGGGCAGGGCGGGGGCGGGAGATACCTTCCTGCTCCACATTTCTGTCTCCAGATTTACTTCCGTCCCCGCCTCCGTTTCTCGCTGTAGGGGAATATTGCTCACTATTCTCATTCTTCACATGGTCTCATTCCCTGCGGAGACCCCATTCTCCATCTATCTGATAGTTCTAACTAATTATTAATTTCCATATGAATAGAGATGTAAGTATCCATTCTATATAAAAATAACAAGATTTTATACAAAAAATCTAAACGACAAGATGGTGACTTCTTTTGAAATGACGCAGTGGGGGAACGCAATTGCGAGCTAGAGGATAAAGAAGTGGACAAGGTGGGAGACGCGGCAACAGAGAGGAGAATGGACACAATGACAAAGTTACGGAAAGGAACGCCGCAAATAGAGAGCACGACGCAGTGATGATCATGGCACGGTGAGGTGTGACGATGCAGTGAGAAGGGAAAGCGGCGAGAGGGTGGCTGCAGAGAGGTTGGATGGAGTATGGATAGCGTTAGGGATTTCTGAATTGAAGAAGAGTTATGCAAATGAGGATTAGGAGTTTTGGGTTTATATATATATATATATATGAACTTCGGGGATTTGCGGGGATGGGACGGGGATCTCCGCTCGGGTCCCCGTTTCTGCCTCGGGAAAATTTTGTCCCCCATCTCCATCCCCACAGAGAAAATTTCTCATAGTCGGATCTCCATTCGGGACAGTCTCCGTAGGGATCCCCGCGTCTCGGGTTTTGCCATCCTTAATCTTATGAGTTTATAGAATAACATAAAAAAAAGAGTTGGGTTTAGTAAAAATGTTTAAATTATTATAAAGTCTAGAGAAAAGGATAAATAGGTCCCTGACCTTTTGTCCCGCAGACATTTTCGTCCCCGACTATTAAAAAATACTTTTAAGTCACTGACCTTTACAAAACTTGGACAGATCAGTCCCTGATAGAGGCATTTGGACGGATCAGTCCCTGACCGAGACATTTGGACGGAGGGACTGATCTGTCCAAATTTTGTGAAGGTCAGGGACTTAAAAGTATTTTTCAATGGTCAGGGACGAAAATGTCCGCAGGACAAAAGGTCAGGGACCTATTTGTCCTTTTCTCTAAAGTCTATTAACAACTCAGATCCATTCCTTTACCAAAATATGCGAATCAACATTAAAAAAGCCCTAGAACTTAATTATGACCACTAATTTCACATAAATAAGAACCAAATAACTGATAATATTTGCAGCATCTAAATCCAACGTAACAGTTGCCTCGTTCAACGAAACAATTTTTAGACACATTGCTATCTATCAACAGTTACGTCTCTTCAGCACATACTGTAAAAAAATAAGCATTTTCGTGGTAGTACTACCCTTTTTTTTAATGTGCTATAGTTATATATTGGATAAATTACTATTTAACATTTAGACTAAATTTTAATTTGGTATTTATTATTTTAAATATTTTATTTTTGTCCTAAAAAATTTTAAACTATTCCATGTTATCTTATCGTTAATTTAACACGAATAATTAACAAAGTGAGCAGTATAGATGTTACAACATTATCAATTAAGTTATATCTTTTTCATGTGTTAGAAAAATATAATCACAACTTTTTTGTAATACTTCTTCTTGATTTACTTCTTGTACAAAACACAAAATCCTAACAAACAATCATCAACATTCTAACAAATAAAATTTGAAACAATGCAAATCGAATCTGAGATAGAATAAGACAACAGAGTAGATGAAAGAAAAGCAAGAGGTAGATAAGATTAAAAAGAAGATGAAAATAAGGAAAAGTGGAAGAAGGACGGGACCAGCGAGAAATATCATATCTGTAATGAGATCTGTGGTTGCTTCTGCTGTCGCAGTTGCTCCCACCGCCAAAGAGAGGAAGAACGAAATGCGAATGGGGGAAAGAGCGTCTTTGTCATTACAACAGTCGATGTTAATGCTGATCGAATGGTGAAGCAGAGAGATCTTCTTCTTTATTGTGACGCTCCTTTCCCAGAGAAAACAGAAGACGAACAGCGCCGCCAAAGAGAGGATGGAAGTGATGTCGTCGAAGCCTAAATCAGGCAACAACAATGGGCAGAGAGAGAGAGGAAATGAAGAATGGTTGAAGAAAAGAAAATTAGGTTAAAGGAATAAAATAGTAAAAATTTTAGTTCTCAACTAATTGAAAAGACACAAAATATATGTTTTTTGTCGGGTTTTTTGTTTCACCGTATCTCTCTTAATTTTGTGTCTCACATACCGAACAAAGAACATGTCCTGCTATATCTCTTTTTGACAGATACAAACATTAACCAAATGGTGTCTTATGTATCCCTTGCATCTTTCTAACAGTAGTATTGTTGAGCCACAAAATACTTAAATCAGATTATATTCTGCCAATTTACTTAGGATCTAGTATAAATTTTCTAAATTAATTAGAAAATTACTAGAAAGCTATTTATTACAGACAGATATTTCTGACAGATTTTATCCCACGGAAATACAGATAGATTTTGCGAGAAAATTTCTGTCGAAAACGAATGAAAATGACTTAGCATTAATTACAGACAGAAAAGAGAATCTGTAGATAATTCTATCAGAAAAATTAATTTTTTTCGTAAGAAATAGTTACCGATGGAAAATTCGTCTGTATTTATATGAACAAAAACACTACGTTTTGTTAAATTATTACAGACAGAAAATTTGTCTGTAATTTAAAATATTTCGTCGAAAAAATTGAGTTAAACCTAGCATTGCCTCCATCATATCGACCTCCATTCACACCACACAAATCAAACAATCTTGTTCCTCTCTCCGTCAACGAGCTGCTTCTTCTCTTCGTCGCACGAGCTTCTTCCGCGGCTGCCGCCGCCGCTCGCATCGCACGAACTCCCTCCGCTGCCACTCTCGTCGTGTTGCTCCCTTCGTCGCCATTGTTGCAGAGCCCTCTCGCCGCTCTCGTCACATCTGATCTCTTCATCGTCGTCGTTACAGAGCTCTCTCCGCCGCCGCTCTAATTCGAACACTAATTTTGTGATTCTGTTGTTTGGAGGTTATATTTTCAATCCGCTAATTAACTGAAACTGAAGCCTTCTGTTGAGTGAATATTTGTATGGATAAAGTAATATGAGCTTGATGAATGCTATAAATGTCTAGAACAGAAATTTAATTCAGTTAATACTAATTTGAATTCATCAATTTCAGCTTTCTGCTAATTTGCCTATATATCTCCTTGATCCAGTTTTTAATTTCCACAAACCCTAACTATTGATTGAACTTTGATCAGGAATCAGACAATGAAGAAAAACTACCACATCCCACACCATCTCCACCACATATTCACACCTCCGAATTTGAAGCGACGATTACCGAAAAAAAAATCTGTCGGTAATAGAAAAAAATCTGTCAGTAAATTACCAACAGAAAATCTGTCGAAAAATTTGATGGTTTTTAGCGAAAGGGGGGACTATTACCGAGGAAAATTCTGTTGATAACGAAAAAAATCTGTCGGTAAATTACTGACGGAAAAAAATTCGTCAGTAAGTAATTTCCAGAAAGCTTTTATAGAGGGACAAATTCTCTCAGTAATTTCGTCGATAACAAAAAATTTGTCGGTAAAAGAGACCAAATCTGTTTGTAAATCCATCTGTAATAAGCAATTTTCTGGTTGTGAAAATACACGATAAATATTAGGTAGAACGTCATTTAAATATATTATTTTATCTTAATTTTTATATTTCTTAGATTTAGACGAATTTAAGCGTCGAAATTTCTTGCAAATACTACACCATCTAACCAGCTCAAGCATTACGATTAATTTAGAGGTTTCCATCTCTTCTGGTGTAATAAAATCACTCATCTCAAAAGTTTAAGTTGATAAGAGAAGACAACATTAATTATTATATCTCTAACACTTCTCCTCAAACAAGAGTTTTTTTTAGGTTTGTTTGAGTTTTGCATAGGCTTTCTTTTCTTATTTATTTGTCTTATGCTATTTTTTAGTTTTGGAGTTCACCAAGAATTGAATTTTAAGTCTTTCGGACATAGGATTTTGATACAATGTCATGAAATTACTCATTTCAAAACTTTAAGTTAATAAGAGAAAACAACATTAATGATTATATTTCTACCATCTAAAAAATAAATCCTATGTAATTACTTGTTGAAAACTAAAGAAGGACAAACTTCCAAGTTCTATATATCTTTCTTATTAATTATTATGCATGCTTCTTGGAAAATTAAGCACACAGATGAAGATTAGGTCATCATTAGTTTAATTTTGTATCCTTTCCTTGCCATAAAAAGCCTCACTAAACCTAGATGGACTTATGCATATATTATATAACCATGCTTGTGGAAAATTGGGTTATTAGGTCATCACTTCCTTACTTTCTCGTTTCCTTATCTCAACGAGGAAAAAGTAAAGCAATTAGTGGGAAGGGTGGAGTTTAATTTATGTAGTTATGAACCTTCCAGGAAAATGGTGGAAACATTAAAAAAAATTACTCAATAATAACGTGAAAACATAATATAGATCATAGGATAAATTTTTTACAAAATTATGTACTAGTGGAGTTTATTCTATGATTTATAATTTTTTTTACTCAACAATAATATAGAGACAGAGTATAGCTTATAAAATTACGTATAGATCATAATTATTGTTTAAAAATTTATTGTTCGCTAATAAATTATTCTATATATAAGATAAAATTTAAATTTTTTAATATTTATTTAAGTGAACATATTAGACCAATTTAAAATAATTATTAGTTTACATTCTAATCACCGTCTTCTAGAACATGTAGAATTTATTTAGAATCTAATTATATTTATTTTTTTATAAATAGATACAAATTATATATATGTGCTATACATATAAAAAATAGAATAGAAGTGGATGATGAGGGTTTGTGGATAGAACTCAGACAAGTACGTATCTTGGAAACATTACCTTACACTACAGGAGATGCGCTACTTACCGGCGGTTTTTTTTATGATTGGCGGCGGTTTTAAACCGCCGCAAAATCAAAGGCCGGCGGCTTACTAAACCGCCCTAGTTATGGGTGCCGGGATTAGGTTTGGCGGCGGTTTTCAGCAACCGCTGGTATAACCGCCGCTAAATCAATATTTTGTGGCCATGAATTTAGCGGCGGTTTTAAACCGCCGCGATATATGAGTATTAGGATTTAAACCCTTTTTACCGGCGGTTACAAACCGCCGCAATGTTCTTACGTTTTTTAATTTGTCACTGATTGCGGCGGTTATAAAACCGCCGCTAATTTCAATATAAATTAAAAAAAATAAATTTTTCTTTTAAAAAATGCTGATTTTTTTGTTTAATTTTAAAGATATATTTTTTAATAATATGAATCTTAATTTTTTCATATATTAAATCTAAACTTGTGGCAAAAACTCCCAGGTTCAATAGCCAAGAACATTGTTCTTATTGGATACAATATGTAAATTTCCTATGTACAATGATGGAAACAAAGAAAAAATGAAAGAAAACAGAAAATTTAAAGCTCAGAACTAAGACAAAACTACACACATTACAATATTCGTGCGTTTTATGCTGTAGCCAAACAAGAAATGCAAACTTCATGTGATAATAGAGCGGAAAGCAACCCCATCTCCCTGTTCTCTGCACAAAACACACAATTGTTACTTCCCTTTGAACTTTAAGGTACAGCATAAATTTGGTTAGCAGTCTAAGCATTGTAGTGAAATGCAAAGTTGAAAACAATAGCCCAACCTACCAACATTTGGAGTATCTGAGAGGCAAAGACCTGGATTTCCCCCTGATTGTTGAAACCCATAAGTGACTGCCATGTACATTAAAGCCCTTGCGATATCCCCTCTAACCTGAGGTTAATTAGTCTAACTTTAGATGTATATTAAAAATAAAATTTGAATAAATATGTCCATATGAACTGACATCACAGGCTCACAGCTAATTGGAAAACAGACTTATTTAAGTACTTAATTCCCACCATATACCTATATGATCATCCTTTAACATCTGATATTAGCTCCTCAGGTACCATTCGAGTTACCAATGAACATCATTAGAATGATTTTAATAGAAATCCAATGTGTCCAACTAAAATGGCTAAGCTCAGGTGCTATAATTCTAAAGTGACAAGAGTATAGTGACATACGGGATATGACTGTACTGCCAAGCCATATCTCTTTTCAACTCATTGCAGGATTAGAAATTAGCTACAATTGGCTTGAAAAATACATAAAAGATTACCCTTGCAGGCGGTGCCCACCCCTGCTTGTCTGTTTCAGTATCCAATGGAGCTTCTTTGTTTGCTGGACTCAAACATTTGTTTGAGCTAGTCATGCATTCACCTTAATACTTATTTTCCCTTGATGAATTGACTGCAAGAAACTTGTAATATAAAATGAAATGGCATATTGATTTGTTAAAATATCGAGCAGTGGATTTTCTTACCATTGACATCAGAAGGGCGAATATTGTGTAAATCAATCAAAGCAGGACCTGCCATCAACCCATAAGAATGAGGCCATAAATGCTCCCCTGTAAAAGCTTTAATGTCAATGAGTGGATTGATCCTCCCTCCCCCCAAAAAAATACTCAACCAATAAATAAATAAATCTTCTCGAGCACAAAAATTGCTATCTATAAGGGCACTTGATCAAAATGCATGTATATTTACCCAATGGTATCATCAAGAGAGAATAAGACAAGCTACAGAAAGCAATAAAGAATGAAAAGACATTACTAAATAAAATTACAAAATGTTAAAATATAAAAACAAAATAATGAAAGCAAGATAGAAATTCTCTTTGTAATTGGTTCGAGGCTGGTGCACGAAATTGCAATAACACTTTTGCAATCCCGCACAACTAACCAGCAAGTGCACTGGGTCGTCCAAGTAATACCTTGCGTGAGCAAGGGTCGATCCCACGGAGATTGTCGGCTTGAAGCAAGCTATGGTTATCTTGTAAATCTTAGTCAGGAGATCAGAAATTATCAGGATTGATTGTGAAAAGCAAAAGAACATGAAATGGTTACTTGTTTTACAGTAATGGAGAATAGGTTGAGGTTTGGAGATGCTCCATCTTCCGAATCTCTGCTTTCTTACTGTCTTCTTCATCAAACACGCAAGTCTCCTTCCATGGCAAGCTCGTATAGGGTTTCACCGTTGTCAATGGCTACCTCCCATCCTCGCAGTGAAAGCTAATGCACGCACTCTGTCACAGTACTGCCAATCACCGGTTTGGTTCCCTCCCCTACCGGAATAGAATCCCTCTTTTGCGTCTGTCACTAACGCCCAGTAGGTTACAGGTTTGAAGCACGTCACAGTCATTCAATCATTGAATCCTACTCAGAATACCACAGACAAGGTTTAGACCTTCCGGATTCTCTTGAATGCTGCCATCAGGTCCTGCCTATACCACGAAGATTCCGATTAAAGAACCCAAGAGATAACTACTCAATCTAAGATAGAACAGAGGTGGTTGTCAGGCACGTGTTCATAGTTGAGAATGATGATGATTGTCACGGATCATCACATTCATCCGGATTAAGAACAAGTGTTATCTTAGAATGGAAGCAAGCATGATTGAATAAGAAACAGTAGTAATTGCATTAATCCATCAAGACACAGCAGAGCTCCTCACCCCCAACCATGGGGTTTAGAGGCTCATGCTGTGGAAAGAAACGTGTAAGAAATGTTATGAGGTCATCAGGTACGGATACAATGTCAAAAGATCCTATAAGTAGTAAACTAGTGTCCTAAGGTTTACAGAATTGAGTAAATGACAGAAAAATCCACTTCCGGGCCCACTTGGTGTGTGCTTGGGCTGAGCAATGAAGGAATTTCGTGTAGAGACCTTTTCTGGAGTTAAACGCCAGCTTCCATGCCAGTTTGGGCGTTTAACTCCAAATTTTATGCCAGTTCCGGCGTTTAACGCTGGAATTTCTGTAGGTGACTTTGAGCACCGGTTTGGGCCATCAAATCTTGGGCAAAGTATGGACTATTATATATTGCTGGAAAGCCCAGAATGTCTACTTTCCAATGCCGTTGAGAGCGCGCCAATTGGGCTTCTGTAGCTCCAGAAAATCCACTTCGAGTGCAGGGAGGTCAGAATCCAACAGCATCTACAGTCCTTTTCAGTCTCTGGATCAGATTTTTGCTCAGGACCCTCAATTTCAGCCAGAAAATACCTGAAATCACAGAAAAACACACAAACTCATAGTAAAGTCCAGAAAAGTGAATTTTAATTAAAAACTAATAAAAATATACTAAAAACTAACTAAAAGATACTAAAAACCTACTAAAAACAATGCCAAAAAGCATACAAATTATCCGCTCATCACAACACCAAACTTAAATTGTTGCTTGTCCCCAAGCAACTGAAAATCAAAATAGGATAAAAAGAAGAGAATATACTATAGACTCCAAAATATCAAAGAAACATAGCTCCAATTAGATGAGCGGGACTAGTAGCTTTTTGCCTCCGAACAGTTTTGGCATCTCACTCTATCCTTTGAAGTTCAGAATGATTAGCATCTATAAGAACTCAGAACTCAGATAGTGTTATTGATTCTCCTAGTTAAGTATGTTGATTCTTGAACATAGCCAGTGTATGAGTCTTGGCTGTGGCCCAAAGCACTCTGTCTTCCAGTATTACCACCGGATACATACATGCCACAGACACATAATTGGGTGAACCTTCTCAGATTGTGACTCAGCTTTGCTAAAGTCCCCAATTAGAGGTGTCCAGGGTTCTTAAGCACACTCTTGTTGCCTTGGATCACAACTCTTATTCTTTTCTTTTTCTTTCTTTTTTTTTTTCTTTTTTTTTTCCGAAATTTTTTTTTTCACTGCTTTTTCTTGCTTCAAGAATCATTTTGATGATTTTTCAGATCCTCAATAACAGTTCTCTTTCTCTTAATTCTTTCAAGAGCCAACAATTTTAACATTCTTAAAACAACAAATTCAAAAGACATATGCACTGTTCAAGCATTCATTCAGAAAACAAAAAGTATTGTCACCACATCAAACTAATTCAACTAGTTTCAGAGATAAATTTCGAAACCCTGTACTTCTTGTTCTTTTTTGATTAAAGCATTTTTCTTTTAAGAGAGGTGATGGATTCATAGGACATTCATAGCTTTAAGGCATAAACTTTATTAATTTTATTAATTAAGAACAAGACTCAAATATAGATATAAGATGAGACTAGAAATAGAAAAACAAGAACAAAAACGCAAAAAAAAAAAATATATATATATATATATAGGCTCCTAATGATAGAGGTGTTCACAGAGTTAGGACTCAACAACCTTGATTTTGAGAAGTGGATGCTCCCTCAGCTTGAGAGGAGAGCTTTTGGCGCTTCATCTCTTGAATTTCACGCCCCTGCTTCTCTTGTTCCTTCAGCAATTTGCAGAGCATGCAGTTCTGATTCTGCTGTTCTTCCTTCAGTTGCTCCATAGTCTCTTGCAACTTGTTAATAGATGCTTCTAGGTTGGACCAGTAGTCAATTCTTGGGAATTCAGGGAGGAATTCCTGCGCCCTCCTCTTGATGGAGTTGTCTTGCACTTGTCCTTCCATTGACTTCTTGGTGATTGGGTGTTCAATGGGTATGAACTCATCTACTCCCATCTTCACCCCAGCCTCTTTACAGAGCAAGGAAATCAAGCTTGGATAAGCCAGTTTGGCTTCAGTGGAATTCTTATTTGCAATTGTGTAGATCTCACAAGCAATCACATGATGCACCTCCACTTCTTTTCCAAGCATGATGCAATGAATCATCACTGCTCTCTTGATGGTGACCTCAGAACGGTTGCTAGTGGGCAATATGGAACGCCCAATGAAGTCTAGCCAACCTCTTGCAATTGGTTTGAGGTCTCCCCTCTTGAGTTGGTTTGGGACACCCTTAGAATTGGTTATCCACTTAGTTCCAGGGAGGCATATGTCCTCTAGAACTTGATCCAACCCCTTATCTACTCTCACCATCCTCCTATTAAAGGAATCAGGATCATCTTGCAGTTGAGGCAACTTGAAGATTTCTCTTATTTTGTCCAGATGAAAGTATATAACTTTCCCTCTGACCATGGTTCTGTAGGTATGGTAAGCGGTTCCAGTCATTCTCTGCTTATCTGTTAGCCACAGATTTGAGTAGAATTCCTGAACCATGTTCCTTCCAACCTTTGTTTCAGGATTGGTTAGAACTTCCCATCCTCTGTTTCGAATTTGCTCTTGGATCCCCGGATATTCATCTTCTTTCAGATCAAATTTAACTTCCGGGATCACTGACCTCAGACCCATTATTTTATGATAATGGTCTTCATGTTCTTTGGTTAAGAACTTCTCTTCATTCCAAAGATTCTTTGGATTATTCTCTTTCTTGCCTCTTAAATTGGTTTGTTTTCCCTTAGGAGCCATGATATTGATGAATCTTGGCTTAGTGATCACGGAAAAGCACACCAAACTTAGAGGTTTGCTTGTCCTCAAGCAAAAGAGAAGAGAGAAGAGAGGGGGAGGAAAAGAAAATTCGAATGGTGTGGTTGGAAGAGGGGAACAAACGTGTATTTATAAGGTGGGAAGGGGAGTTTTCGAAAAAAAAAAGAGGAATTTGAAAGGAGATTTGAGAAGATATGAGAAGAAATTGAGAAAAGGGTGAAATTTTTAAACAATGTTTGTAATTGATTTGAAATAAATTTGAAAAAAAAGGTTTTGATTTTTGAAGATTTGAGAGTGAATGATGAATGATTGAAGTGTGATTTTGTAGAAAAGTATGGGTGAGAAAAGGAAAGTTTGAAAAAATCTGATTTGAAAACAAAATTGTGGTCCCCCCACCAAGCTGGCGTTAAACGCCCAGAATGGCACCCATTCTGGCGTTTAACGCCCATTTGTTGCCCCATTTGGGCGTTTAACGCCCAGCCAGGTACCCTGGCTGGCGTTAAACGCCAGAAATTCTTCCTCACTGGGCGTTTTTCTAAAACGCCTAGGATGCTGCACACCTGGCGTTAAACGCCCAGAATGGTGCCCATTCTGGTGTTTAACGCCCAAAATGGCACCATTCCTGGCGTTAAACGCCCAGAATGGTACCCATTCTGGCGTTTAACGCCCAAAATGCCCCTTACTGGCGTTTTTTCGCCAGTAAGCTCATTTTCTCTGCTTTTTGAGCTGAATCCTTCTGTAACTCTGTGAACTCCTTCATTTTTGATACTTGCCTCTGTAAGAACTAATCATACAACTTTCTAATGACTGGGTTGCCTCCCAGCAAGCGCTTCTTTACTGTCTTTAGCTGGACTTTCACTGAGAATCACTCAAGTCTCAGTTTTGAGCATTCCTGCTCAAAATTTCCTTCAAGATAGTGCTTGATTCTCTGTCCATTAACAATGAACTTCTTGTCAGAATCACTATCCCGAAGCTCAACATATCCATATGGTGATACTCCTGTAATCACATACGGACCCCTCCACCGGGATTTGAGTTTTCCTGGAAACAATTTGAGCCTGGAGTTGAAGAGCAGAACTTTCTGTCCTGGCTCAAAGACTCTGGTTGACAATCTCTTGTCATGCCACTTCTTTGCCTTTTCCTTATAAATTTTTGCATTTTCAAAGGCATTGAGTCTGAACTCCTCTAGCTCATTTAGCTGGAGCAGTCTTTTCTCACCAGCTAACTGTGCATCCATGTTTAGGAATCTGGTTGCCCAGTAGGCTTTATGTTCCAGTTCCACAGGCAAATGACAGGCCTTCCCATACACCAGTTGGTATGGAGAGGTGCCTATAGGAGTCTTGAATGCTGTTCTGTATGCCCACAGAGCATCATCCAAGCTCTTTGCCCAATCCTTTCTTCGGGCCATCACAGTCCGTTCTGGGATTCTTTTTAGCTCTCTGTTAGAGACTTCAGCTTGCCCATTTGTCTGTGGATGATACGGAGTTGCCACTTTATGGCTGATTCCATATCTAACCATAGCAGAGTATAGCTGTTTATTGCAGAAATGAGTGCCCCCATCACTGATTAGCACTCTGGGGACGCCAAACCTGCTGAAAATGTTTTTCTGGAGGAATTTCAGCACGGTCTTGGTATCATTAGAGGGTGTAGCAATTGCTTCTACCCACTTAGATACATAGTCCACTGCCACCAGAATGTAAGTGTTTGAGTATGATGGTGGGAATGGCCCCATGAAGTCAATTCCCCATACATCAAACAATTCTATCTCTAATATCCCTTGTTGAGGCATGGCATATCCGTGAGGCAGGTTGCCAGCTCTTTGGCAACTGTCACAGTTACGCACAAACTCTCGGGAATCTTTATAGAGAGTAGGCCAGTAGAAGCCGCACTGGAGAACTTTAGTGGCTGTTCGCTCACTTCCAAAATGTCCTCCATAATGTGATCCATGGCAGTGCCATAGGATCCTTTGTGCTTCTTCTCTGGGTATACACCTGCGGATCACTCCGTCAGCACATCTCTTAAAGAGATATGGTTCATCCCAAAGGTAGTACTTGGCATCTGAAATTAGTTTCTTTCTCTGCACATAACTGTACTCTTTGGGTATGAACCTCACAGCTTTATAGTTTGCAATATCTGCAAACCATGGAGCTTCCTGAATGGCAAAGAGTTGCTCATCTGGGAAAGTCTCAGAGATCTCAGTAGAAGGGAGGGACGCCCCAGCTACTGGTTCTATTCTGGACAGATGATCAGCTACTTGATTCTCTGTCCCTTTTCTGTCTCTTATTTCTATATCAAACTCTTGCAGAAGCAATACCCATCTGATAAGCCTGGGTTTTGAATCCTGCTTTGTGAGTAAGTATTTAAGAGCAGCATGGTCAGTGTACACAATCACCTTTGATCCCACTAAGTAGGATCTAAACTTGTCAATGGCATAGACCACTGCAAGTAATTCTTTTTCTGTGGTTGTGTAATTCTTCTGTGCATCATTTAGAACACGGCTAGCATAATAAATGACATGCAGAAGTTTGTTATGCCTCTGTCCCAACACTGCACCAATGGCATGATCACTGGCATCACACATTAATTCAAATGGTAATGCCCAATCTGGTGCAGAGATGACTGGTGCTGTGACCAGTTTAGCTTTCAGGGTCTCAAATGCCTGCAAACACTTTGTGTCAAACACAAATGGCGTGTCAGCAGCTAACAGGTTACTCAAAGGTTTAGCAATTTTCGAAAAATCCTTGATAAACCTTCTATAGAATCCTGCATGCCCAAGAAAGCTTTTGATTGCCTTAACATTGGCAGGTGGTGGTAATTTTTCAATTACCTCTACCTTTGCCTTATCCACCTCTATTCCCCTGCTTGAAATTTTGTGCCCAAGGACAATTCCTTCAGTCACCATAAAGTGGCATTTCTCCCAGTTTAAAACCAGGTTAGTCTCTTGGCATCTTTTCAGGACAAGTGATAGGTGGTTAAGACAGGAGCTGAATGAGTCTCCATATACTGAGAAGTCATCCATGAAGACTTCCAGAAATTTCTCTACCATATCTGAGAAGATAGAGAGCATGCACCTTTGAAAGGTTGCAGGTGCATTGCACAGACCAAAAGGCATCCTTCTATAGGCAAACACGCCAGAAGGGCAAGTAAATGCTGTTTTCTCTTGGTCCTGAGGATCTACTGCAATTTGGTTGTAGCCTGAATAGCCATCCAAAAAGCAATAATAATCATGACCAGCTAGTCTTTCTAGCATTTGGTCTATGAATGGTAAAGGAAAATGATCCTTTCTGGTGGCTGTATTGAGCCTTCTGTAGTCAATACACATGCGCCACCCTGTGACTGTCCTTGTAGGAACCAGTTCATTTTTTTCATTATGAACTACTGTCATGCCTCCCTTTTTGGGAACAACTTGGACAGGGCTCACCCAGGGGCTATCAGAAATAGGATAAATAATCCCAGCCTCCAGTAATTTAGTGACCTCTTTCTGCACCACCTCCTTCATGGCAGGATTTAGCCTCCTCTGTGGTTGAACCACTGGTTTGGCATTATCCTCCAATAGGATCTTGTGCATGCATCTAGCTGGGCTAATGCCTTTGAGATCACTGATGGACCACCCAAGAGCTGTCTTGTGTGTCCTTAGCACTTTAATCAGTGCTTCCTCTTCCTGTGGATTTAAAGCTGAGCTTATAATCACTGGAAAAGTGTCACCCTCTCCCAGAAATGCATATTTCAGGGATGATGGTAGTGGTTTGAGTTCAGGCTTAGGAGGCTTATCCTCCTCCTGAGGAATTTTCGAAAATTCCTTTGCCTCCTCTGGCTCTTCCTGATCAGTTTGAGCATCTTTGAAGATGTCCTCAAGCTCTGATTCTAGGCTTTCAGCCATATTGATCTCTTCTACCAGAGAGTCAATAATGTCAGCGTCCATGCAGTCCTCTGGTGTGTCTGGATGCTGCATAGCTTTTACAGCATTCAACTTGAACTCATCCTCATTGACTCTCAGGGTTACTTCCCCCTTTTGTACATCAATGAGAGTTCGTCCAGTTGCTAGGAAGGGTCTTCCTAGAATGAGAGTTGCACTTTTGTGCTCCTCCATTTCCAGCACCACAAAGTCAGTTGGAAAGGCAAATGGCCCAACCTTGAGAATCATGTCCTCTATTATGCCTGATGGGTGTTTAATGGAGCCATCAGCAAGTTGGAGGCATATCCTGGTTGGTTTGACTTCTCCAATCAACCCAAGCTTTCTGATAGTGGATGCAGGTATTAGATTGATGCTTGCTCCAAGATCACATAAAGCTATCTTGGTGCAAGTGCCTTCTAATGTGCATGGTATCAGAAAGCTTCCAGGATCTTGAAGCTTTTCTGGTAAGCTTTTTAGAATGACTGCACTGCATTCTTCAGTGAGAAACACTTTTTCAGTTTCTCTCCAGTCCTTCTTATGACTTAAGATCTCTTTCATGAACTTAGCATAAGAAGGTATTTGCTCAAGTGCCTCTGCAAAAGGAATCTTTATTTCAAGAGTCCTTAAATAGTCTGCAAAGCGAGCAAATTGCTTATCCTGTTCCGCTTTGCGGAGTTTCTGAGGATAAGGCATCTTGGCTTGATATTCTTCAACCTTAGATGCTGCAGGTTTATTCCGTACAGAAGTGGTTGAAGAAGCCTTGTTAGAGGGATTGCTGTCAGCACTCTCAGGTGTCTGATCCTCCCTTGGCGTTTGGACGCCAGAATTGGGTGGAAAATGGGCGTTTAACGCCAACTTTTCCCCCTTTTCTGGCGTTTGAACGCCAGAACTGGGCAAGGAATGGGCGTTTAACGCCAGTTTTCCTTCCCTTTCTGGCGTTTGAACGCCAATATTCCTCTCTGGGCTCTTACTGTCCTCAGAGGGATTTTGAACAGTGGTTTGGTTGTCCTCTGTCAATTGTTCCTTGTTTGGCTTTTTGCTCTTTTGAACAGTGTCATTCAAGGTCTTTCCACTCCTCAATTGAACTGCTTGGCACTCCTCAGTTATCTGGTTAGATATTTGCTGTTTTGCTTGATTCAACTGTAGTTCTATGCTTTTATTAGGAACTTTAGTTTCATTGAGCATCTCTTTAAATTCTGCTAACTGTTCTGTCATCAGGAGCAGTTGTTGATTAAGCTCATTCATCTGTTCTTGAGGATTAGGATCAGTGACTAATGCCATGACTTCCTCCTTTGGGACGTGCTCATTGCTAGAATACAAGTATTGGTTTCTAGCAACAGTGTCTATGAGCTCTTGAGCTTCTTCAATTGTCTTCCTCATGTGTATAGATCCACCAGCTGAGTGGTCTAAAGACATCTGAACTTTTTCTGTAAGCCCATAGTAGAAAATGTCTAACTGGACCCACTCTGAAAACATTTCAGAGGGACATTTTCTTAGCATACCTCTATACCTCTCCCAGGCATTGTAAAGGGATTCATTATCCTCTTGTTTAAAGCCTTGGATGTCCAGCCTTAGCTGTGTCATCCTCTTTGGAGGGTAAAAATGATTCAGGAATTTGTCTGACAACTGTTTCCATGTCTTTATGCTTGCTGTAGGTTGGTTGTTCAGCCACCTTTTAGCTTGATCTTTTACAGCAAATGGAAACAGTAATAGTCTGTAGACATCCTGATCTACCTCTTTATCATGTACTGTGTCAGCAATTTGTAAAAACTGTGCCAGAAACTCAGTAGGTTCTTCCTGTGGAAGACCAGAATACTGGCAATTTTGCTGCACTATGATAATGAGTTGAGGATTTAGCTCAAAGCTGCTTGCTTTGATGGGAGGTATACAGATGCTACTCCCATATGCAGCTGTAATGGGGTTAGCATAAGACCCCAGAGTCCTTTTGGACTGATTGATTCCACTTGAGTCCATTATGGACAAAAGGGAAATGATGATACTTGCAAGGAGATAAATTTTGCTTTTTTTTTTTTTTTGAAATAGCCGAAAAAAGAAAATTAAAATAAAATAAAATAAGACAAAAGGAAAATAAAATAAAATTCGAAAATTAAAAATAAGATCAAAGCAATTTGAGAACTGAATCAATTAGTAAAGAAAAAGATTTTGAAAACAGCAATTAAGAAGATATGATTGAAAAATTTTTATGAAAAAGATTTGATTCTTAAAAAGAGGAAAGAGAAAAACACAAAAAGACACCAAACTTAAAATTTTAGAAAATCAAACACTAGTTTTTTTTTCGAAAATTTTAAAGAAAAAACACAAAGAGGACACCAAACTTAGAACTTTTGTGAATCAAAAAGGGACTAAGAACAAGAAAAATTCGAAAATTTAAAAGAAAAACAAAAGCATGCAATTGACACCAAACTTAGAATATGAACTAGACTCAACTAAGAGACTCTAAACCAACAAAAACAAAATAGTCCTAATCTAAGCAACAAGATAAGCCGTCAGTTGTCCAAACTCGAACAATCCCCGGCAACGGCGCCAAAAACTTGGTGCACGAAATTGCAATAACACTTTTGCAATCCCGCACAACTAACCAGCAAGTGCACTGGGTCGTCCAAGTAATACCTTGCGTGAGCAAGGGTCGATCCCACGGAGATTGTCGGCTTGAAGCAAGCTATGGTTATCTTGTAAATCTTAGTCAGGAGATCAGAAATTATCAGGATTGATTGTGAAAAGCAAAAGAACATGAAATGGTTACTTGTTTTGCAGTAATGGAGAATAGGTTGAGGTTTGGAGATGCTCCATCTTCCGAATCTCTGCTTTCTTACTGTCTTCTTCATCAAACACGCAAGTCTCCTTCCATGGCAAGCTCGTATAGGGTTTCACCGTTGTCAATGGCTACCTCCCATCCTCGCAGTGAAAGCTAATGCACGCACTCTGTCACAGTACTGCCAATCACCGGTTTGGTTCCCTCCCCTACCGGAATAGAATCCCTCTTTTGCGTCTGTCACTAACGCCCAGTAGGTTACAGGTTTGAAGCACGTCACAGTCATTCAATCATTGAATCCTACTCAGAATACCACAGACAAGGTTTAGACCTTCCGGATTCTCTTGAATGCTGCCATCAGGTCCTGCCTATACCACGAAGATTCCGATTAAAGAACCCAAGAGATAACTACTCAATCTAAGATAGAACAGAGGTGGTTGTCAGGCACGTGTTCATAGTTGAGAATGATGATGATTGTCACGGATCATCACATTCATCCGGATTAAGAACAAGTGTTATCTTAGAATGGAAGCAAGCATGATTGAATAAGAAACAGTAGTAATTGCATTAATCCATCAAGACACAGCAGAGCTCCTCACCCCCAACCATGGGGTTTAGAGGCTCATGCTGTGGAAAGAAACGTGTAAGAAATGTTATGAGGTCATCAGGTACGGATACAATGTCAAAAGATCCTATAAGTAGTAAACTAGTGTCCTAAGGTTTACAGAATTGAGTAAATGACAGAAAAATCCACTTCCGGGCCCACTTGGTGTGTGCTTGGGCTGAGCAATGAAGGAATTTCGTGTAGAGACCTTTTCTGGAGTTAAACGCCAGCTTCCATGCCAGTTTGGGCGTTTAACTCCAAATTTTATGCCAGTTCCGGCGTTTAACGCTGGAATTTCTGTAGGTGACTTTGAGCGCCGGTTTGGGCCATCAAATCTTGGGCAAAGTATGGACTATTATATATTGCTGGAAAGCCCAGAATGTCTACTTTCCAATGCCGTTGAGAGCGCGCCAATTGGGCTTCTGTAGCTCCAGAAAATCCACTTCGAGTGCAGGGAGGTCAGAATCCAACAGCATCTACAGTCCTTTTCAGTCTCTGGATCAGATTTTTGCTCAGGACCCTCAATTTCAGCCAGAAAATACCTGAAATCACAGAAAAACACACAAACTCATAGTAAAGTCCAGAAAAGTGAATTTTAATTAAAAACTAATAAAAATATACTAAAAACTAACTAAAAGATACTAAAAACCTACTAAAAACAATGCCAAAAAGCATACAAATTATCCGCTCATCAGAGGCATTAGGAAAGAATTAATTGTGGAAGATCACAAGAAGAAAACATTGGAAGCAAATAAGAAAAAAACATAGAACTAGCTACTTTAACAATATTAGCCCATCAAAAAACTATATGGAAAATGAAAAATTTTCAACAATTATATGAAAAAATTTAGAAGCTGCTTATAACTTGATAATATATCACCATTGTTACAATAGAGTAGATAATGACATATAATCAAACATTGAAGAAAAAGAAAATTCAATTACCAAAGAAGCTAGTCAGAATCTTCGTCTTCATCAGAAGCAAGAATTCTTTGGAAGCGGGCATATGGCCTAAAATTTATATTTACACTTTTGTTTGACACCATTGATCTCTTCTGCTTAAGCGAAAAATCACATTCAGAAACTGAATCATACAAGATCTCCATGGCCATCTGCTTTCTACTTTTAGCATTTTCCTCCACAAACCTGCAAAAGAAAAAATATGTTGATTGAAAATTAACTAACCAACAATCAATTCCAATACTTACTTTCCACAAGATGATCTAAGCGATACCAATATAAAAGCACAAAAACCTGCAAGTTGCCCACTATTATGATCAGCTACGGTAGCCACTAGAATATTATTTAATAAGCAACATATTTGATTGATATTGCCATGCCAAAATATCACCTAGCTTTCCCGTCACTGTATGAATAGATTTCATGCATAATGCAAAACAAAAAGCAATAAATAAATTGAGATAAAATCCAAATAAAGAAAATATTGAGCAATAATTTTCCATTCCTCTTAAGATGACATGTGTGCTTATTTATTGCTTTTGATGTCTTACTAAGTATTAAACTTGCAGTATGAACTAGCCAGCGGTCATCTTGCATATTATCTGAGTCATAACAAATAACTAATATTAATTTATTCAGCAAAAGAAAAAAATACTATTCATTCATCTATAAGTCATAAGAGAAAATAATCTGATGGATATTCTAACCACAAAATTGTTCTTATGCTTATTATTTATTTTTTTCATGATCTTTGACTATTTGTCTTTAAAGGGGTGTCCCATGACCAACTGTGTCCTACACTACACACTACAAAGAATAATTCAATGGATTGATGGAAGTATTTGAAACATTGCCAAACCTCTGCTAAGAAAGCAAAACAAAGCAAAACAAAACATGAAATGTTAAATTTAATATAGAAAGAATCACGAACTCTCCAGGAGAGATCATCAGTTCATCACTACAGAACAGGAAAGTGCATCAATTTTTTGCCGTTCGACAAAAGGTGAAGGGAATCTTACTCTTGGAGAATATGAAAAACTATTTCTCTCAAACTTTTTAATAACATCAATGATATATAAGGTCTATGGACTCATTTATTCATCTATGATCCAATCCAAGTAGCAAGTAATGCTACAACAACTATATTTTTCATTGAAATACAGACAAGTAGTAAAATCAGGCTAGCAAATAGCATGATCGTATCCCTTCATCAGACCAACTTTTATTCCAGAAAATTCTGCTTCTAGAATGTCAATATTCCCAGCATAGTTGTCAACCAAAACCAGAACAATTCCTCTCCAAATCCCTCATGTTTAATTTTAGCTATTTAAAGAAGTAAGATACACAAGTCTTTGTAAAGAAACACATGTTTGATTTCCTACAATAAAGTATAGCAATTTTTTTGAGGAAAATAAAGAGTACAAAATAAAAATTTCAAAATTAAGTGACTAACACTGGGCAACCACCATTGCAAGGATTAAAATGCAAATTAGAAGACATACTTTTGCTGATTCAGATATAGCTTCGAACAACAAGATCACACTCACCCGATTTTTCAAAGGAACGGAGTGTGCCCGGGCTCCGCTGGTGATATCTTTCAACACAATTTATTTGGTTTTGAGAACCTTGGCTAAAGTAGAAATTGGATTTGTAACAAACACAATTAGCTAGTATAATTAGACAAATTTCAAGAATTCACCTCGTTTTGCTATTCCAGCAATGTATGTGAAAAAATGAAATCAATGACCTAGAAAAAAAAGAAGACAAAATAAGAAAATGAATACCCAAACAAACAAAGAAAGGAAGAAGGAGCAGAACCAGTGATGGATGGTGATGGTGAAAGACTGACGGCGACACAGACTGGATGCGACGACAGAAGCAGGGCGCTCATGCATCTACAACAGATTCGAAGAACGCACACGTAGAACGAGATGGCGAGCAGATCCGGAGGAAGAGATGAAACAGAGGAGCTCGACATCGACAGAAGCAGCGCTGATAAAAGTTTGGGATGAAGGTCGGAGTAGATAACGACTAGGGACGACAGCGAAAGAAGTCGAGGAATGAGTATATACAGGGAGAGTGAAAAATAGAATGAAACAGAAAGAGGGCAAGTTGAGGCCAAATCTTAAAAGAGTCAGGTTAGCGGCGGGTTTGTCCAAATCGCTGCCAAATTAAGTTACACCGCAGCTCTTCTCAAAACCGCAGCCAGAATCTCTGTTAAACTAGCAGATAGTGGCAGCTATCAAAAGAGACACTAATAATCTGCTGCTATCCTCCGTTCCTGTGGTAGTGTTAGCTTTTCAACGTTGAATAATATTGAATACAAGTGGTAATACTAGTGGATTCGTGACACTAACCACTAACCTTATATATACCATGCCATCATCACTAATTCTATATCATATTATATTATATTATATTATGTGAATTTTAATATGTGTATTATTATGGTGGTTACGATAGTTATGTAAATATATAGTGGTGGAATTAGACTAAATTTCAGAAAAGGACAAAATTAGTTTTATAATATAGAAGTGATTAAATTAAATATTTTTAGAGGTTAAATTAAAATTTTTATATGATTTATAAAGAAAAACTAAGATTTATGAAAGGTATTATCTTTTTTTTTTACATGAGACTCCGTTTTTATATGTAAATATTGTTAAGATTAAAATTATATTCTTTTTTACATTTTATTATTAATATATTTTTTAGTAATATTTTTTTAAAAATATTGTTAAATAATAAAAAAATATTACTTTTATTTTAAAAATATGTTTTAAAATATTATGATCATTATGATTACTATAATATATACATATTAAAATGAACCATTATATTATGTACAATGTAGGGTAAAGTATGATTTTTATTTTTAATATTAGCTAGTAAAAAGTTTACAAAACAAACATAATATTTTATTTATATTAATTTTACTCTTAAAATTTAAAATAATTTTAATTTAGTTCCTTGTGTGTTAATCTCATCCATTAAAATTATGTCTTGGCTCAAAAACTTATATATAGTTATTTTTTGCCTCAAAAATTTGATTTATATTTTAAAATTATTCTTAATTGAACTATCATTAACAAGTAAAACTAATACATAAAAATAGAATTGAAATGTGTTTTAGATATTAGAAATAAAGTCGAAACAAATTAAATATTTTAGATATTTTTAAGATTTTTAAAATTATATATATGATAATACAATATATATATATATATATATATATATATATATATATATATGGGGCAATAGATATAAGGATAAATACTATATGGGGCAATAGATATAAGGATAAATACTATTTTGTTCTTTGTTCTTTAAGGTCTAGGGTCAAACTCAAATTTGTCCCTAATCTTATTTTTAATTTAAAATTGTCTTTAACATTAAAATTATTTTTAAAATTGTCCTTTTGACAATTTTATTTTTATTTCACTAACCCTACCCTCTCATCTCTATTATCACAATCCTATTTTCATTTCTATCAACCTAACCAGAATAATTATCACACACACATTCAGATTAAAAAAAAGGTGAATGAGAATTTGGTGAAAAAAAAAAACAGAAGAGAGGAGGAGAAGGAACTGCACCGGCGGGTTGAGGGCCCTATCATTGCAGGCTCACAGCAGATAGAGAGAGGAAGTAGGAGTAACAACGACAGTGGTTTCAGATCTTCTTTTCCTCCGCAATCTTCATTGCCGTCATTGGCGTTATCGCTACATTAGAGATGCGGACAAATTCTCCAACTGTCCAAAGACGTTTGTCTCTACAATAGTCGACAACAAAGACTGTGAATTATTTCTGTCGTCGTGTTGCAGTATAGCTCGGAGGTAACACCTCCTTCACGATCAGTGTCATCGCTAATGCTACCAAAAAAAGAGAAGAGAAAGTAAACTGTCTCTCGTTGTCTTTTTCTGCCTCGCGTCATCTCTTTCTGTCTCTCGTTCTCCTGTTTTTCTCTCTAACAGCGGTAATTAATGACTTCTTTGTAAGCCAATACGTGCTATCTTTTTTCTCCTTCTTCTTTCTTCTTCTTCTCTCCCGCCACTCCATTTTTATTCTCTTTGTCCTAATTTTTTCGTTCTTTCTTTTTTCCAAAAAAAGAAATAAATGTTGTATGTTA
Organism: Arachis stenosperma; assembly: GCF_014773155.1. Lineage (NCBI taxonomy): Eukaryota > Viridiplantae > Streptophyta > Magnoliopsida > Fabales > Fabaceae > Arachis > Arachis stenosperma. The sequence goes on along the minus strand of NC_080380.1, from coordinate 140,792,837 downwards.
GTTATTTTTTATTGAAATGGATAATTATTTGAATTTAAATATTAAATTATTGTTGTTGAATATTGTGTTCTTGAATTTAATTGTTGATAGATGAGAGTAAAGAGATGGTAATGGTGATAAGAATGATGGTAGTGGATAATAAAATTGAAGTCAGAATAAATGTAAGAATATTTTTGTTTGTAAAAAGTTAAAATAACAATTTTAATATCAAATGAAATATTGAAATTGATTTCGAATTGAAAAAAAGATTAAAAACAAATTCGATTTTAACTCTAGACTTTAGTACTATCCTATGTATAAATATATCAACCACCCCAACTGAAAGTTGTTCTTCCACGGAAGTCGCAGTGTTCATCATCCACTAGATATCTAACAAAACTACAAAAGTGATTTGAGCAAACAATGAAAGGCCCATACATGCATGTCTCTTTTCAAAATTAAATTATAGATAGATATTATTATTGTCTTATAGCTTGAATAATTATGAAGCAAAATGATAATAAGTGAAGGTGTCATGTTATATATATACATATAGGTCCACCAATTGATCAAAGCGCAATTAATTGATCGAAATCAACGCCATAATAATTTTCCACTAATTTGCATTTGCGCTAGCTGTCTGCATGCCACTACTTTTGCAGTCCAAGTGCGACCTTGTCTCATAAAGTCATAAGCATAAACCACTATATATATCATCAACCATAAACAAATTCAAAATTATCATTTTCATCATGATTAGGTTAGTGATGAGGAGTAGGAATTACGATGGAGATCGGTAAACCTGAGTGTATGTGAAATTTGGAAAATCACTCTATGGAGATGAAACGAGGATAAAGATTTTTCCATGAGAGATTTTAAAGTGCCAATGTGAATTATATCTTCCACTAAGTGGGATCATTGGGCCAAAAATTTTATATATATATATATATATATATATATATATATATATATGTGTGTGTGTGTGTTATATTAGTTTAATTATATGTATAAGATAAAATTTAAAAAATTATATACAATAACTATATATTTGATCGATTTGTTTAATCTGATTTATTTTGAATTAATTTATTAAATTCAAATATTTAAAATAGATTTAATAAAATATACTCTAGAGTATATATTTAAATAGGTTTTCGAAAAATTTTGTATCGAATTTTTTTGTTATTACATTAAAATCTTTGAATTTTACAAAAATAAAATATATAAATTTTTGCATGCATTACATTTTTAAAGATTTATTTGCCTAAATAAAAAGTAATAAATTTAATTAAGATAAAAATTTATATGTCTTATTTTTATAAAATTTAATAACTTAAATGTTATAAAATATTTTTAGAAACGAAAATATCTAGTATAAAATTTTTTAAGGATCTATATCTAACTGTTATCTAATCCGGCTAGCCCATATGTTTGTTGTGTTGTGTTTTTATTACATGTTAAGTTTTTCGTGTATTCTTGACTATTGTTGTTGGTTGTTTTAACTTTTTGTTTGAATTGTAGGTTCTTGGTTTTTGTATCTCCTTAATTTATCGTATATGTGCCTTGGCATCTTATCTAGTTGTCTTGCATGAGTCTCCCTTATTTCGAACCAGGGCTAATTTATTAAAAGAAAAAGGTTATAATAATTATATACAATTACGTTAAATATTATTAAGAATTGATAATCTAACATATTTTATTAGTTATATAATTTAGATAACTGGACATGCACATGCTTGGTCTAGTGGCAAGACCAGAGGCTTCCAAACTTGCAATTAGTTCAGTAACTCCTTTAAATTCCTATTTTGCCCTCCACAGGGGAAGTTTTTTTGCTCGTTTCTGTTGGGCTTCAAGTGTGTAAAATTTAAGTTAAGAGCAATGTTAGGAAATCAAAAGGGTATTTGTAAAAAATTAGTCTAATATTTTTGGGTGAATCTAAAATTTTTACGAATTAATATATAGATGTTTCTTCTGTTAAGTATCAGAATGTTTCTTTTTTATAATAAATAGATGTTCTTTTATATATTTTTTGAATTTTTTTGTATTGCAAATGTAAATGTCTCTATTTCTTTAAGAATTTCATATTTTATTTTAAATTTTATAGATATTTAATTATTTTTGTTAAAATATAATTAGATGTTTCTTTTATTAAGTATTAGGATATTTTTTTCATATTAAATAAATATTTTCTGCATATGGACTATTACTCCCATGTTGTTGTTGTTGTTATTCCGTGGCTCCGCCACTTTCCATATTGCTCCTCCCAAACGCCTTCCAGATCCAATGGCAGCTGAGCCACATGTCCCTCTTCTTCCACTTCGGTTTTAACACCTTCATTGGACAAGAGTGGGGCTCCGGCCACGTACCCCCTTCCCTCTTCAAGCCCACCAACCTCAACGCCACTCACTGGATACACCTCGCCAAACTCAACGGCTTAACCGCGTCATCCTCACCGCCAAGCACCATGACAGCTTCTGTTTGTGGCCTTCCCAATATACTAACTACTCTGTCTGCTCTTCTCCCTGGAAGGCTGGCACTGGGGATGTCCTCGCTGACCTCTCTGCCGCTGCCAAACTTGTCGGCGTTGACCTCGGGATCTACCTCTCTCCCTCGGATCGAAGGTAGACTTCATGTTAAAGTAGTTGTCTTGGATGCGCTTGTTGAGAACGTCGCGGAGAGCATGGAATTTGCCGACGCTTCTAGTAGCATTGGTGAAAAAGAGAGGTTTGGGTGTATAATTGATGGAGGTGGGTAGGTTAATATGAAAGAGAAGATAAAGGCTTTTATAGGTTTTAATTAGATTTACCTAATTAATTTTAAATTTTTTAAATTTTAAATTTAAAAAATTTAAAATTAATTATTAATATAAATTAATGTAGTTTTATTTAGTTTTTTGCCGATAATCTTTTGGTTCCATATATTTTTTTCTTAAGTTAATTGGAATAGAATAGATTAAGTCACCAATACAATTGGAAACACTATGGGATTTAGTCACTAAAACTGTTTACAGGCCAATTTTCTCAACTAAGTGGGCAAGAGTCACGGCGTGACCTCACTATTATTAATTTATTATTGTATCGTATCGGTTCTTCTAGAAATAGAATAACAACAAAGTACTAATAATAATAAGATTTAATAAATAAATAAATATAAGAGATAAAAAAAATATTAAAATCTCAATCATATATTATTCTTGGCAATGATAGGACGTCAAATGAGTGCAATAGCAACGAAATTTCTGTGTCTTGGTTTTATGTATGTGGGCATAGTCTTTGTAATTAATTATTTTCCAAGTAATACGATGTAACTTTTTGACCCAAAATTTGGTTTTGGTTTTGGTTTTGCCCCTTCCTTTTCATACTACCTTTAATTTCTTCCAATATGCTCCATTATATTATTCCTCACCTTTTTCTGGTCATAACCACTTTAGGATTTAAAAGATTTATACTTGCAAATTTAGTTTTCAAAATATGATACATGTATATATATACTACATATATATACTACTCCATTTTAAATTAAAAATACGTTTAATTATACTATTTAGTCTCTATAATTTTATCAAATTTATAATTAAATTATATATTTTTTTTAATTAGATTTTTATATTATTTTTAATTTTATAATTAAATTTTTTTGTATAATAAATATTAAAATTAACAGAATATTTAAAAAAAATAAGTATATGGTCAAAAAATAATTAAAATATGTAGGTATGTACCTTCAAAGTTTACAGAAAAATATTTTATTAACTCTAATATATTTCATACTAGTAAAGACTTAATTATAAAATTAAAAATAATATAAAAATTTAATTAAAAAATATATAAAAATTTAATTATAAATTTAGTAAATTTATAGAAACCAATAGTATAATTAAACTTTAATAATATAAAGCATATTTTTTCGTTATTTCATTCGGGAATATATATATATATATATATATATTAACAATATAACTCTATAATCGTATCATTTATAGATGCTTAACTAACTCCCATAATAATAATTTCATTTAAAAATCATGCATACACATAGAAAGTAGCATAGAATTAGTTAACAGCACAAAGTACTCTTTTGAAAAAGGGATATATTATATAAAAAACGTTTTAAGTATGAACTAGCTAGATATATATGCTTAAACTTCACGGCTTAGATTAACGAAACTTGCTAGTCTCTACTATACTCGCTATAAAATATCAACACCGGACACGCACACAAACTAACTCCAATTTTTTTGTGAAATACAAGGATACAATATATATAATATAAATTATATAAAAGATTTAAGATAATCTTTGTTAATAAGTAACAATATATATTATTTTTAAATTTGTTTTAAAAATAATTGGACATGCATATCGGACAAAAATATATCTAATACTTCATATATACTCTATATTATATTATTCAATAAAATAACGGAATGTGACTAATTTCTGTCCCACACCTCGTCCAATAATAAAGAGTAAGTGAACATAATACAATATATAATATAAAAATAAAGTTACTAAATGAGTAAACAATGTAACACCGTCCATATAAATATTTAGTATATACAAAAGTGGGTTGTTACACATATCCTTTTTCATCAATATAAATGTATGTTCCTCTCTCTATACACCCATATATACACCATCACTCTTATTCTTACACTACTACTACTCCACTCAGCTATTGGATATATATACAATACAATAGGTTGGAAGAAATTAAAAAGTGGGCATTATTATTATGGCCAATAATTCTATTCTATCATCATCATCACTAATCTGTTGCTTATTATTTCTTTTGTTGAATCACCATTATTGGATCTTTGTTGAAGCTGCTCCTTCAGGTTCTCTTGTTACACAACTCCCTGGCTTTGATTCCAATTTCCCATCCAACCATTACTCCGGGTATGTACATCAATCATATATATATATAAGAAGAGTTTTTTTTAATTTGTTTGATTTTTGCATACATTTTTTATTTATTTAGTTTATACTATTTTTTTATTTTTGAGTTTACGAAAGATCGAATTTTAGACTTTTTAGATATAAAAATATCATGACTCATTCTAAAAATTTAAACCGATAAAAAGAGATAACATATAAATAACTATATCTCTGATCACTAAAAACTAATTTTTTCAGTTATTATCAACTAATTTTTTTAAAAGTATTTTATTTATATTAAATTTCAAATTCTAAATAATAAACCCTTAACTATAAATTGTCTAACAATGATTTCAGATACATAAATATTGATGGAAATGGTGAGAATGGGAAGAACCTGTTCTACTACTTGGTTAGTTCAGAAAGAAATCCAAAGAAGGATCCACTTGTTCTGTGGCTCAATGGTGGTCCTGGCTGCTCTAGTTTTGATGGATTTGTTTATGAGCATGGTACCTTTATCTATGTCATTGTCTAATCTAATCTAATCTAATCTATTCTTCCAACTTTTTAATTATTAGGGTATGGGCACGCATGTGTGTATATATTATTAAATTTTTGTTGTTGGATATATAGATTACAATCAAGGCAACATACATTCATGCATGCTACTAATTAATCTTTTTTTGTTGGAAAGATTAAACTAAAGGTTGTTTCATCTATATTTGTGGGCTAATAAATATAGAAGGGGCCAATTTTAATTTCAAGTTGCTTTAATTGGTTAACTTCCCTCTTTTTTGTTCAATGCATATGCATGTGTATGTATAAAGGAAATTGATATGCCATAAGGTAGACTTGTGTTATATGCATGTAATTATTATCATTTTCTCTAGTGCATTAATATGTCAAGTTGATTTACTTTTATTTATTACTATTAAATAGAATATGAAATTTAAAAATCTCACATATTTGAATATTCAATAATCTGATAATAAAAAATGACTTTTTTTACTTAAAACTTATGAAAAGTTACAATATTAGTGTTTAATATAATTTTTTAAAATTAACTTGTGATTTTTTAAAATATTTTTTAAAGTGTTTATAGAAAAATTTAAAATGGTAATTTTTTCTATAATAAAAGATATTTTATCAATTTCTTAGCTTTTTAATATTTTTATGACTAAAAAATTAAACACAAACTAATTAATAATTTATTTATAAACTATTTTTAATATAAATCATTTTATTTTAAGTTTTTTTTTTTCAAAAAAACTTAATTCAATTGTTTATTCAAACTGGTCTTACATTGAGCCTTCAAACTTTAGACTAATGATTTCTTCATTCTTATATTTCAAAAAATACTTCATTTGTAAAAAAAAAAAAAATCCAATAATAAAAAATAACTAAGTATACTCAATAAATTTTGAATTAGATTTAATATTTTTAATCAATATTTAGTTTTTTTAATTATTTTAAATCTTAAATCATAAATCTTAATCTTAAACTCTAAATATAAACTTTAAACTCTAAATTATTTAAAATATAAAAATAATTAATATTGACTAATTAAAAATATTCTCTATAATAATTAATGTGTTTATTATGTGAATGGGAATGGATGCAGGACCGTTCAACTTTGAGGCAGCAAAATCAAAAGGGAGTCTCCCCACTTTGCATACTAATCCTTACAGCTGGTCTAAGGTTAGTACCAACAAATTAAACGACGTGACAAATCCAAATCAATCATCTTATATTATATATTTACATAAGCTTCTCCATTTCCTTGTTTGTTTTCAATAATGCCCAAGTAGTGATTGACACGAGAAAATATTTTATTATTACATCATTTCTTCTTATCATTGTGTCAAGATCAGATGATGATTTGTTTTGACTGAAACAGAAGTTATTAGAAATATCTTTCTCTTTAATTTCTCACCCCATTTAATTTACTTCTTGACTTCATTTTTGTTAGTTTACCAACTTATATATCAATATAACTTTTAAAAAATATATTAAAAGTCAATACTTTTTATTAATATTGGTCAATATTTTATTTTTATATATTATAAGAATTTATAATTAAAAATTTAGAATGTTAGAATATAATTAGGATCAATTAGGATCAATTAGTATTATTTAGTATATCTGAATATTTATTATAGGAGATTACGTCCTTATTATTACGATTCTCTTAGTATCTATAAATACCCTTTATATTGTATCATTCTAGACAACTTGAATAAATAACTTGAATAGAAAACTTGAATACACTCATATACACAAATCCTTTCTCTAGTTTAATTAGTCTCTTGTTTCTAACCTAGAATTTAATATAAAAGTATTTTTATTAGTCAAATATTGACCAATAATAATAAATCATTGTATTGATTATATAATATTGTTCTAATTTTTATATTGTCTAAGATATAACTACTTATGCATTTTTTTATTAATTTAAACTTTTAAAAATAAATATTTTATGACAAAATTTTAGAATTTTATGTGATTTTAAAATTTAGAATTCGATCCTTATATTAATCTCAACAAAAAAAAGGCATAATCAAATAAAAAAATTATGTAAAATAAAACAAATTCAAAAAAAAAAATTAAAAAGTCATTATATAAAGAGACGTGTTAGATATGTATAAATCGTTATATATCTAATAATGTTCTGATCCATAAAATGCAGAAAAAATTCTTTCTTTTTAATACTGTAGTTATAAATGAAAAACAGTTCTCCTAATTACAATTTCAAAAATTAAAAGTGTTGAGTTAATTACTTACTTACGTCACGTGCACGGTTACTTTTTTTTTTTTTTGTTATTTACATCTAATCAACCTTTCAGGGGGGAAAAAGAGAGAAAAATATGCATCTAATGATTACATGATTTAATATTATCACGTGTATTATTATTGAAAAACACAGTTTAACAGTTCCTCAAATTTATATTTACTACTAGCTAGGTTATGATAAATGTTAAAAATGAAATTTCAGGTTTCAAATATAATATATTTGGATTCTCCAGTGGGGGTTGGGCTCTCATACTCCAAGAACTCGACCAAATATGTTACTGGGGACCTACAAACCGCGTCTGATACCCATGCTTTCCTCTTAAAGGTATATATATATCTTAATAATAATAATAATAATAATAATAATATTTTAGTCATTTTTTATAATAAAAATATTATAATTATTTTTTATAAAAAATATTAATTTAGACCAATTCAAAATATAATTTATCGATTTTTTGTCAAATAATTAATTTATCTGGTCTAATTTTAATAAAAATAATATAATTTAATTAATTATATGTATTAAATTTTAATTATTTAAAAATATTTAAAAAAAATATTTTAAATATTTTTATTTAAGTGATTTTTTTATTAATAAAATAATAATAATAATAATAAAAGGAATGATGAATAACTAACTTGTGTTTTTTTTTTTTTTTGATATTTTCTTGGAGTAGTGGTTAGAGCAATATCCGGAATTCCTGGCTAATCCATTCTATATTGCTGGCGAATCGTATGCTGGAGTTTATGTGCCCACTCTAGCTTTTGAAGTAGCAAAAGGTACCAACAATATTATTAATATTCTCGTTCATATATATATAATTATATAATTGAATATAATTTTATTCCAATTATTGCTTGTTATGTTTATATAAATCACAGCATCATTAAAATATTATATTGTATAAAATCATGGCAGGAATCCGGAGTGGTACAAAGCCCGTGATCAACTTTAAGGTATTATACTATAATTAAATAATTGGCATTTACTTTAGAGAAATGTTATGTTTTATTGCCAAAAACAAAAACTTTTAATGATAATAATATAATGGTCATTATATATTTTATTTAATTTATATTTTTAAAGTAATTATATATTTATCGTTATTATTATATATTATAATGATAAGTATATATTTTTTGTGATTATTAAAATTAAAAACTTTTTTATTGAAAATTGTATAATTATCATTAAAAATTTTTAACGACAGAACATAAAATAACTAATATTTAATTGTCGATAAATATATTAATGATTATTTTTATTTTTGATAAAAATAAAATAAATAATTCCTAAAAATAATTTTTCTTTATGAATAGATGCACTATGCAAGACATATATATATATAATATACATGTCCCTCCACTAGAATTTTACATATCATTTTACAAGTATATATATTATTTTCCTTGTTTATTATATTTGACTTTACACTAAAAATATAATAAATTTTAATGAAGTAAATGCCTAGATATATATTAACGTGAAAAAAAATTACAACTATATATGTCATATACCTATCAATACTTAAATTTTTTAAAAAAATTTATCACACTACTCATACAATTTCATCCATTGTTAAATTCATCTCATTATCTAATCCAATCCAATAGTGAATGAAATGTATGAGAGTTGATATACAATATGGTGAATGCTACGATACTTATAATGTGGTGTCTATTTACTAAAAAGAATTAAAAATTATTATTTTATTTAAAAGATATAAAAATAAATAATTTTTAAAAAATTAAAATTTACTACAAAAAATAAATTAAGTAATATTTGATCAAAAATTAATAGGTACCATAGAATTGGTCATACAATAATGTGTGATATTTTATATGTGTATATATATAAGATAATTAATTATTGTAAAGTACTAGTAGTATAGGTTTGACTTTGGAGTTGTGTGTAGGGTTACATGGTGGGTAATGGTGTCACGGACGAAATTTTTGATGGAAATGCTCTTCTCCCATTTGTGCATGGAATGGGCCTCATATCCGACAGTATCTATGAGGTGCTTAATTACCTTTCAATCAAATTTATATATTTATGAAAAAGTATCAACATATTATCTGTCAACTTCTGCCAACTCTTATTTATATTTGTGTTTCATAGAAGTATGTTCGTAGATGTGTCTAATAATTAATATATTTTAAATACATATATAAAGAGACACATCTAGAAAATATATTTATAAAGACACTTTTATTAAATACAGTTATAAAAAAGACATTTTTATTAGACACATCTATGAACACACTTCTATAAAATACAATTATAAATAAGAGTTGGCAGAAGTTGGCAGATATGCTGTTGGTAACCGTATATTTATATATGTTATTTAATTTGTTAAAAGTACAACTTTAACTACTATGTGCTTGTGATTAATTATATATGTTTCTCCATATATGTTATATGCATGGTAGGGTATATATGCAACTACTATAGAAAGTGATGATGAGTGGCTTCTACTATTAATTATTTGAAAGTTCAAAGCTCTTTTGAACTAATTAAATGCACGAGTAACATGCATATGAATATAATCTTTACTCTTTTGGGGAAAAAGAAAAGAAGAAATTTAACTTTTTCAGTTTGACTTTGACCACATTCACCTCAATTCTCATAAAGAGTATTAAACCCCTTATGTTTTGTGTTAGATATTTTCTAAGAGTATTTTTAATGAAGTATTTTTAGAGTATTATTTTTTATATTTTTAAAAAATAAATTAATTTAAAATTAAAATTTATATTAAAATTAATTAATAAAATAAAACTAATATTACTTTAAAAATATATTTTTTTTATGGAAAATCAATAAAATTTTATTATTTATAATTATATTGATGAAATATAATATAAAATTTTAATTAAGCTAAAATTAAGTATTGGAAGAACAAATTTTATTTTTAAGTTCAAATAACTAGTTATCACATATGATTATTCACGAATGTTTGTGTGTTATATTGTGGAATTCAAAATAAAATTAAAATTAGATCTAGCATTGGAGATGTTCTAAATATTTATTATATTTTATTTATTTTTAATGTGTCTTGATCTGTTGTTCATATTATTAGTGCACTACTTAATTAATGATTAGTTATTGTAAATGTATAATTTTGAAGGATGTAGAAACTTCCTGCAAGGGAAACTTCTACAAATATTACTCTGAGGATACTGAAGATAATAATGATGATTCATGCAGTAAGAGCTTTCAAAAAGTTGATAGAGTAAGACACTAATACTCATTATAAAAAAATATATATAATATAATTATCGCTCTATTTCTGATTTGATGACTAATTTTTTATGTACTCAATTTAAATTTATCATCGATCAGGCTATCGAAGGCCTTAACGTGTATGATATATTGGAACCATGTTACCACGAAGGAGATTCAAATTCAGCATGGATGAAAGCTGCCATTGCAAATGGAACATTGCCAAAGAGTTTTCAAGAATTAGGGTTAACTAATAATAATGATGAGAAGCATCTCAAAGTGAGGAAGAGGATGTTTGGTAGAGCTTGGCCTTTTAGGGCACCTCTCAAACAAGGCCTTGTTCCGTTGTGGCCCCAATTATTGGCTCAAACCAGACATGTTGCTTGTGTTGTAAGTTAATTACTATCTATTTTCCATCACCAAATATTTGATTGTTGATACTTCTAATCATAAAAGATAAAAATTAGACTAATTTCACAAAATTATTTAAAATGTTCGATAAATCTAATAAAATATTTTATATCGTGGTCTAATTATATTTGTTCTTTTGAATAATTATTCATGTTGTCAATATAAATAATTATTTTTGTTGATGTAGCAATTAAATATATGTATAAAGTTACTTTATACTAACAATACATTAAAATTAAATTCATAAAATCATTAAACTACCTATTTTAGCTAGTTTTGTCGAACTAGTCTAATTTCTAATGGATATTTAATTAACTTATATCTTTTATAGATATTGGAATTATACTGATAAAATATGTCATGATGAGGAGTAATAGTTTATAAATTTTATTGGAGATTAAGTTAATATTATTATTAAATGGTCTTTTATTTCGGGGGATGTGAATGCAATGCAGAGTGATGTAGTTGCAAGTTCATGGCTAAACAACAATGCAGTAAGGAAAGCCATTCATGCTGAGGAGGTAATTACTGAGTAATATTGAGAATTAGTGAATAATTATAAATTTAATTATTTTATTAATTTTTATAATTTTATTAAATTTGTAATTAAATTTTTATTTTTTTAATTAAATTCTTATATATACTATTTTTAATTTTATAATTAAATTTTTTTATATCAAAAATATTAAAATTAATAGAATATTTTTTTTAAAATACATATAATCAAAGATCTAATTATATTTTAATTATAAATATCTTTAATTTACAAAAAAATATTCAATTAATTTTAATATTTTTTATATTAAAAAAATTAAAAATAGTATAAAGATCTAATTAAAAATAAAAAATATAAAAATTTAATTAAAAATTTAATAAAATTATAACAGAATAATTAAATCATAATTATAATATAATTAATTAATTAATTATAAAAAATGATTAATTACAGGAAAGTGTGACAGGGGCATGGGAATTATGCACCGGAAAGATAGAATACAGTCATGATGCTGGAAGCATGATTCCTTACCACAAGAACTTAACTGCCCTTGGTTATAGGGCACTTATTTTCAGGTACCTACCTATCTACCTATTAATTAATAATCTAAATTATTTAATTTTCCATAACCTTGCATATAAATTGATTTATGGCAGTGGAGACCATGATATGTGTGTTCCATTTACTGGAAGTGAAGCATGGACTCGCTCACTTGCATATAACATTATTGATGAATGGAGACCATGGAACTCCAATGGCCAAATTGCTGGGTACATTATATTATTAATTAACTAATTAAATTAATTAATCTAATTTTGTTTCATTTATATAATTTTTTAAATGGATTTCTCCACTTTCTTTGACTGCAGATATTTACAAGGATATGACAACAACCTTATCTTTCTTACGGTTAAGGTAATAATAAGTAATTATTAATTATTATAGTTATAAAAATCAGATCGAATTATTTAATTCAACCATATTAATTGAGAATTAATTGTTAAAAAATAATATTATATCTCTAAATTTTTTATAAACTAAATCCAACTAAATTAAATAATAAGATTTAAAATAATATTAGTTATAATTAATTTTTGTTATATTAGACCAACTTAATTAAATTTGATTAACAAAAAGACTTAAATATATAGTATTATTCATTTTTAAATTAGTCTAATTCATTACAAAAATCGACTACAAGCAAACTGATTAAAAAATTTATTAATCGATCGAATTAATCTAATTTTTAGTAGTTAATTAATTTAGATTAATAAAATAAAAAAATTATTTTTTTAAATATGTTTTAAAATTGAACTCATTTTTATCCTTAGACATAAATTAAAGTTACTAGTAATAGAAATTTTAAATATTTTATTTTAATAAATACATAATAAATATATTAAAATTTTATATTTTATATTTTTTTATAAATATTTTTTTAATTTATAACTTTATCATGTGCGTTAAGAATATGTTAGCTAAATTCTATATTTTATTATAAATAATAACCAGACAAAACTGTTTTTTTTTTTGGTGACTACCAGACAAAACTGTTTGATTCGACAATATTAACTGAATTAATTTTTAAATTGATCTAATTCATTATAAAAAATCAATCGTGAGCGAATAAGTCAAAAAATTTATTAACCGATCGAATTCATTAAATTTTTAGTAGTTAACTAATTTAAATTAATAAAATAAAAATTTATTATTTTATTATATTCGATTCAATTTTAATATTTAAGAGATTGGTAATTATAATGCAACATTAATTCCATAAGTAATTAATGTTATATGGGTATGGTTGGTTGTAGGGAGCTGGGCACACGGTGCCAGAGTATAAGCCACGTGAGGCACTTGATTTTTACACTCGTTGGTTGGAAGGAAGACCAATATAATTTATTATTAGTAATAGTAGAAAATGCATTTATATCAATCAATTAATCAAATTATCAAATATAGTATACATATGGTGTAGTAGTTTATACTTTATAGAATAATACATAGGCCACCAAAAAGTACTCTTATTATCATAGCAATGTAACCTTTCAACTTGTGCCTCCCAATATTTCTTTGCAATTGTCATATATGCTCTAATTTTTATGGAATTTCTTACATATTGACAAATCAATTTAGCTATTGAATGGGTTTATCTTACTTTATTAGAGAAATTAAGTGAATTGTCCTTCCTTGATTATTGGAGTGATATCTCAACACTAGTCCTAAGGACTTCATGATCACTTTGTATTAATCTCTTTTTAAAAATAAAATGCAACAAAATAACAACAACAATAAAATCTTATCCCACTAAGTGGAGTCGGCTACATGAATTAAATAATATTATTGTGTTCTGTTATAAATCATGTCTACAGAAAAACTGTTTACATATAAATATCATTTGACCACCTCGTGAATGGTCTTCTTAAGTCTTACTCTACCTTTCATCCTTTTTAGGTCTTCCTCTGCAACTCAAGATTTATACATGCACACATGAAATAAAACTATTGGAACAGATAGGCATTTTCTTGTGACACATTTAGTAATTATTGCTTCATTTTTGGTAGATATTAATGTGAGGCATATTTCTGGCCCCCATAAATTTATATACTGGCACCAGCCACACCACATCCCAATAATAATTTCTCATATGAAAATGAAATCAAATATAACATCACTAAAATATAGGCCACTCCATTTGATTTTTTGGAACCTAATCAAATATTTCATGTCATTATCACAAACAAACACATTTGGACTATTCACATGAAATTGTCTCCATGTGAAGATAATTGAACATATTTTACTAAATTATTATTTAACAATTTTTAATTATCAACTTTACATAAAAACAATTTCAGATGAGTAATCAAATGAAATAAAATAACCCCTTTATATATCTATGTATAATTTTTTATAAAAAAGGAAAAACAAGAAGAAAAGAATAATGTATGAAGATCTTTTTTATTTTTACAAAATTTTTGAAGCACACAACATAGGAAGAGCAAATTTCCAGACACACTAAAACAGCCCGGCCTTCCTATCCAAATCCAAATCTAGGACCAAAACAAATTGTTGTGAACATGTATATAATTATATAAACTAGGAAAAAAGTGTCAAAATTAACAAATTATAAAACCAAAAGAATATTGAAAAAGAAAAGTATGTATCTATAATCATAATGGAGAACAAAAAAGAACAAAAGACCAACTCAACATTCCCTTGCTTTAAGGACGGGCGACTTCGTTTGATTCATGTAGTCGACTTCTTCGCCAAGAAAGACACGGCATTGTTTGTTGGTTGCAATCATTTGCGTTTTTTCGGGCTGGCCGACGCACCCTTATCTTTGCGAGGGTCGTATCTCGGAAGATTCAACAGTGTGTTCACTCGAGTCACTCCTTGGAGTGCAGACCACTCTCCAGCATCCATCACATCATCTTTCAACGTTTCTTCGTTGCTTTCGCCATTGGATGTGTCATTATTGACTTCCCTGCAAGTTCCGGACCTTACCAGACCAGCAGGTTCCAGAAGGCTTTCCACTTCTTCGCTGCCGCCATTTGCATTGATCCCTGAACTCTGCTGCTCTTTGGACTTAGCAAAGGAAGCATTAGATACTTTATGCAAGTCCGGGTCCAGAAAGAGGCAAACCACTGCACAGTCATCAACCTTGGAAGTCGGATATTTGTACCTCCAAGCTCTAACAGCTGACTCGACCAGCGCTCGAGCTGCCATGGACCGTGCAGGTGCTGCTGCTACGATGTCTACCACTTCTTTGTTTGAGAGAACATCCCAAATCTGATAATGAACAATTAGATCAAGTACAAGAAAAAATAAACAGGCTTGCGCGATTAGTAGTCAGGTAATCTTACCCCATCGGTTGCTAAGACGATAAACTCATCCTTCTCGGTGAGTCTTCTGTATGAAACCTCTGGAACAGATATCAAACCAAAATCTTTAAGACAAAAATCTCCGAATGCACGAGCCATGGCTAGGCCGGGGGAATCGTTATTTGGCAACCAGACTCGAGCAACTTCAGGTTCATCATGAAGGGCGAAAACACGCCCTTTACATCTACGAATTCTCTCTGCTTCGGCTGCAAAATTAAGAAAACAAACAAACAAATGAGCGAAGACTTAGCGAACAATAGCAGCAGACAAATAGAAAGCTATGACAAATGAAATAAAATTACTACTTTCAATGGCCAGATTAAGATGCTCAACAACCTTATGCTGTTTTCAAACAAAGTTTGTGAGAACTCAAATGAAAGATAATAATATATACCTGGAAGATTGGGTTTTAGATCCACAGTTAACTGAACTGCAACAAGAGAATTATCTTTCTCTCTTGTACCAAGCACAGCTCTGGAATCACCAACATTTCCGACAATAAGATCACGACCCTATAAAGGAAGCAAAATCTTTTTAAGGCCAGAACTAATTCACATGTAGACAAGTCGAATAAATATTTAAGAGAATCACTATATTTCGCAGGTTACAAAGTTGACACCTGTTTCACCAATGTTACTGCTGTTGTTCCACTGCAGAAGCAATCGACGCTAGGGTGTGTCTTCAATTCTCTATCCATAACTTTGAAGGCCTTCAGAAAAGACTCTCTAACTGTTAGAAAGATTTCAGGGTATTTTTCCAATTCTTCGACATCAATGGATGCTCTGGATTCCTCGTCAGCGGATACAAATGCAGCCTCTTCTGTGTTCATGCTTACTGCCGTATTCACGCTAATTTCCTTGAGGACATCCTCACCAGATGCATTAGGTTCCCAATGAGCATTCAGTTTTAGAGGAAGAACATCCCTCACTTTTTTCGCAACCATGTGACCAAATGGACCATGGCCATCGAAAACACCGCAGAAAACAGTATCTTGCCTGGAACAAAAGTTCTGCAATACACATTAACAAAACAAATGTAAGAAGCACTGTTCAGAAGTAATCAACAGAAAAACCAACAAACTATCAACAATTGCTAGTATTGCAAGAAACAGCAATCAAGAGATCCCCCACTTCCAACCAGAAAAAAGAAAATCCGAAACAGGAAAAGTAGATAATTACAAGATGGAAGTAAAGGGCAAGACATGAAGTTTATTAAGCGTGGATCGGCTATATATCAATTTTCATGTAGCATAACTAGCTACAGCTCACAGTACTGTAATTATCCCAGCTGAACAAAAATGTTAGATCCTTAATGCTCATGATCCATAGGCATAAAGTGAATTTAGACAAAACCATACTCTGACAAAGAAAGCATGAGAAATATGATGCTTGATCACAACCAGATCAGCAGAAAATGGGAATCACAAAACAAGTCTCAATATAAGACAGATAAGTATATATATATACAGTTATGTCTCCTTAATATTTGAATATGATCCATGTTGTGAACAAAGTAAAACAAAATGTTGCAAAGGCTACAAATTAAACAAGGCACTATAAAGGGTAATTTATATTTTCTTTTTCTGTTGGTCTTTGCCACCAATACCAAGATTCCAAACCATATTACAAAGAATCCAATATATACCATACAAGGACTCCAACTCAATACCACAGAAATGCAGTCGAATTTGCCTACAGTATTAAAGGGTTATTGCATAACTTTTAAGTTATATTGTAAAACAAAATGGATCAATATTATAATTAAAGAGTGCAAAAAATGGAAAAAGTGAGGGAGAAGATCTCACCTCCCAAACAACCATGGCATCTTGATTGGTGCCTTTCTTTCCTTGCTGGGTGAACAAGGAAGCAACTTGGGTAGAGCCATTGAGGAAGATCCTACCAGGGACCCTATGGAGAGGCTCATTCCTCCAATACTCAAATGAAGAGTTTCTTGATCCAAATCTCTTCTTGGAATTCTTCCTCTTCCTTAATCCTGAAGATGGTGAATTGGGGTTCCTGCTTTCCACAGAGAAGCAGGACCCCATTCTTAGGGCCCTTAGAATGCCTAGAATGCACTCCAGACCACCTGAGTAGCAACCACCACACACACACAAGCTTTCTTCCCTTGAAGGATCCGTTACAACTCACTTTGTGATTCACCAAACAACAACAGATGAACACACAAAGGAACAAGTTCCTTCTTGTGTTTGTGTTTTAACAAGTTCTAATACACACACACACAAACACAAATTCACCAGAACCAATCAATGGTATACCCTTTTCAGAGTGAGACTGCTGAATTATGCTAGTGATTCAGTTTGATGCATCAATCAAAGGATAAGGTTAACTAACTAGGAAAGAAAGATAATAGTTTTTTAATCACCCCCAAAATGGAAAAACAAAATATAATACCTTTTTTCTTCTCCCTTTTCACTTTTCAGTTCTCTTTGTTAACGGAATAATAACTGATAGACACATGGACATAAAAGTGTATAGATCTATAAGTATAATCCACTGAACTAAAAAAAAAAAAAAAAAAAAAAAAAAAAAAAAAAAAAAAACCTTTTTTTTTTAAATATTATCAAAACAAATTCAGCAACAGCATGGTTAACATGAAGAGAAGGTAGTTGAGGTGTGATTAGCAGAGAATGTGGTGTTGACAAGTTATGGTTTTGATGAGAGAAATTGGGTGTAAGTGGCAGACCCAGAAAGAAAGTAGAGAGAGTTATTGGGATGGAAGAAGAAGAAGGAAGGAAGAGAATGCATGGGAATGGGGAAAAGAGAGAGAAGCGGACAAGTTGAGAGTAGAGAAACAATCGGAGCCACTAAGGTCTAAGAAGGAGATCGCAAAGACCCGTGCTTTTCTCTGTTTTCTCTTTCTCTTTCTCTTTCTCTTTGAGAACGTCACTTTTGGGGAGAGAGAGAGAGAGAAAGAAGACAAAGGAAATTCTTTTCTTTGGGAGAGAGATGGGAAAGTTCCTTTTAGAGTTTTTGAGTTTTGACATCTAATTAAAATAATAATAAATTTTCGAATTTTCTTAGTAAATTAATTAGATTTATGTTGATTAAAAGATACGTATAAAATTATAAATGAGATAAGTTACTGAAAATATTTTTTTTTCATAATTCTGACTATCTGAGAATCGAATTCAACGGGGTTAATTAAAAATTAGTTTCCAAATTAATTTAGTTCAAGATAAAAATTCGTTGATATTAATTAAAAAATAATTGAAAAAATTAGTCAAAAAGTAATTAATCAATTGAATCGATATAATTTTTTTAATAATTAATTAATTTAAAATAATAAATTACAAAAAAAATTTAAAAATGTATTTATATATAAATATATTATTTTATTATAATTAGTTCAATTCTAATGAAACATTTAAACTTTTAAATTTCTAATCCTATCAATTTAATAATTGGTTCAATTTTTAAAACATCGAGTCTTTTAAATATTTTATTTGCAAATGTAATATGTGTTATTTATCTTATTTACTCATCTTATTTAGAGTGACAATAACATTAAAATAATAAATAATCTAAAAAAAGATATTTGCAATATAATTTTAATCGATTTAGAAGATAAAATTGTCTGATTTATTATGATTTAAATTATATTAATTTTTGTCAATGAGTAATAGTTTAAATGACATAATCTCCTCATATTTATCTAAGAGGTTGTAGGTTTGATTCTCTTATTTTTAGTAAAAAAAATTATATTATTTTTTTTCATTCTAATCCAATTTGATTCAAATCATTACAATTGCATTAATTTGAATTTCTTTTTTTTTTTGGATTGGATTGATTTATTCGTTTTGAAAAAAAAACAATAATTTAAATTTTAAAATTTGGAATGAATGTGGAAAAATAATGATTAAAATTTTTAAAATATTAAATTTAAGGATGATGACTATAAATTTATCCAATCCAAAATTATACAATTGCGCTACTTATCTTATTTATGTATAATATAAACTTGATAAGTAATTCAGAGCAAAAAATAAAAAAAAAATGGAAATATGTTATAAGTGTAAATATGAACTTTTATTTTTTTTTTCAATTCATATTTTAAGTATTTATTTTTCCAATTATTTTTTAAATGTGATAAGAATTATACTTATTATGAAATAAAATGAGTAATATTTTTATTAAAATCATAAACATCTTTTTTAGAGAAAATAATTGGTATAAAAGGTATTTTATTATTATTTTAAAATTATTATGAGACCAATTGATAATTAAATAAATAGGAGGAGGCCCACACATAAATTTCATAAAGATAATTCCCTAATTTCATTTGACTTTACCAAACAAAATCTTTCATGATATCTGGTGCCATGGTGGTAGTTGCAATGAGGCATGGAATTTTCTAAATTGATTCTGCCATTTCCAATTATATATATATATATATATATATATATATATATATAAAATAACAACCCTACCACCCATTTTATCAGGAACATTAATGTTTTCCTCTAGATAATCTTATTTCATTCTTCATGGCTAAATACAATATTATTTTTATTATATTTGCTTCTTTTTTTTTGGTGAATGTGAATGCACTCTATATAAAATAGGAAGTACAACTCTCTTTAAAAATGATATGTTAAAGATGGTAAATTAAAATGTATCTAGCTAGAACTTAAAAAAAATGTATAAAAATTTTTATGTTTTAATTTCTATCCGAGAGAAGATATATTTGTGTGTTAATTTAGATTAGCTATCCAACTAAAAAGGGAAAATTTATTCAGTAAAGATAAATTGAGTGAAGAATGAAGATTATAATTAAATTTTTGAGGTGAGTATATATTTCATATGATGTCCTTTTTTATTGTAAAAAAAAATCTTACTTCTTAATTCAAAATATTTTTCACCATAATATTATCCTATTAAAAATAATTTTGGCAGTTGAATCTTCACTTTTTTTTATTAAAAATATTTAACATGCATTTATAAACAGCTATCGATATAATACAAAATGAATTTAATTAAATAGTTATTTAAAATATTTTACAATAATATCATTACATTAAAATCAAAACTCTTCTAACATTACCAATAGTTTAAATGTATCAACATATTCATTTAAAAAGAGAAAAAAAATTAAAATCTTATAATAAAAGCATTAT
Source organism: Arachis stenosperma (assembly GCF_014773155.1). Classification (NCBI taxonomy): domain Eukaryota; kingdom Viridiplantae; phylum Streptophyta; class Magnoliopsida; order Fabales; family Fabaceae; genus Arachis; species Arachis stenosperma. The sequence goes on along the minus strand of NC_080380.1, from coordinate 140,772,043 downwards.
ACTGCAAGCTAAGTCCGTGACCTTATTATTATTTGAATAATCAACTTTACCAATAATAGTTCGAACCCTTATTTGTACCCATAATAATAATATACTTTCATCGATTAAATATATGTATTTTTTCCGGACCCGATATCCAAGTCCTTTTTCGCATCTTCACAGCTCAAAGACGGATCAATAACTTTCCATATCCTCATCCAACATTTAAATTTAAATTCATCTTATATCTTAGTTAAACAAAGATAAAATAAGATAACTATCGCAAGCTATATAAAGGGGAATCAGAGGCCCCTCAGGTACTCACTCATTCCTCACACACACTTCTTAGATCTATTTTGACTTGAGCATCAGAGTGTCTTTGCAAATACCACACCTACCGCTTCAGAGCTCGGATCGCACCATCATCAAGATCCGCAAGTTTCTGATCTTTCACTCAAGCCGTAGGATAACCTCCTGTACATTGACGATGTCTGTGGGACTTGCAGAACTTGGTGGCATGGCGGGCGAACGCGGAGAGCAGCTTTCAAGCCACAATTACAACCCAAACTCACTAGAGCATGAACCGCAGAACGACAGCAATCCCCACCTCACGAGAGGATAGCCAGCATCGCCACGCCAAACCAAATCACAATCATAAAAAACAACCACTGCGAGAAGGAGATCATAGCTCTAACAAAATTAGAATGCTCGACGGTCTGGGAGAGCAAGCGAATTGGATCATCCAAGAGCTCCAAGATCGGATGCAGACCTTGGAGGATCGGATCGTCTCTAAGGAACACTACCAACTGAAGCGCACGAGTGAAGCAATCTCCCGAATCGTATCACGAAAAGAGCAAAGGAACGAGAGATCGCCAAACCGACATCACGATAAGTGCCAGAACAGCAGCAGATCGCGAGAATCTAAGCACCAAAGAGATTCCAAACGAAGAAGTAATGAACCCGTGATAATGAAAGCCACCCTATTCACCGAAAAAGTCCTAAAGGTCAAGCTGCCAAAGGGTTTCGACAAACTAACTGACATGAAATGCGATGACACTATGGACCCTTAGGAACACTTAACAGCCTTTGAAGCTAAGATAAACCTAGAGGGAGAAGCCGACGCAGTCCGGTATAGACCCTCTTCGGTAACATTGGCTGAACCGGCCATCAAGTGATTCAACGGCCTATCAATTAGCTCGATATCCTGCTTCGATGACGTCTCTAAGAAATTTGTGACGCAATTCACCACACAGATTGTGAAAGCAAAACACCCAATCAGCCTGCTCAAAGTCACACAAAGACAAGACGAACCCACAAGAAAATACCTTGACAGGTTCAACGACGAGTGCTTGATAGCTGATGGGCTCACATAGTCCACGGCCAGCTTCTGCCTAACCAACAGACTAATGAACAAGGACTTCAGAAAGCACCTCACAAACAAACCGATCTGGATGATGCACGGAATCCAGATCGTCGCAAAGAAGTATATAAACGATGAAGAGGTAAGTCACGTCATAATAGCCAATAAATGGTACCACGACAACACCGTCGCACAAAACAATCCACTAACTAAAAAAACCCTAAAGTAATGACATCGGTGGGGAGGGAAAGATAACCCCCAATTAGGAAGGATCCAACCAAGTTGGTAAACTTTTTTTTTCTTTTTTATTTTATGTTCTTTCTACTTTATTTTAAGGGCACTCTTTTATACCCAAAAACAACAGATGGTTTTAACTATATCCCAACTTGTTCAAGTTTCAATAAAGCAAGTTATCAATTCATAAAACATCATTTTTTCTTTTACGTTCGTACTACCAACACAACAAACGGTACAAACAAAATGATCATTCTGTAGACTGATCATTCCCGAAGTCAACAAAATAAATATTCAAATAAGTAAACGGCTACCTGGAGATTGACCATCCCGAAACCAACAAAACGGATATCCAAATAAGTAAACGGATATCTGAAAATCGATTACCTCAAGGCCAACAAAATAGATATCCAAATAACAAAATGGATATCTAAATAACAAAAAATAGCAACCCGGTGATCGATCACCCCGAGGCCAACAACACAAATATCCAAATAATAAAACGGATATCTAAATAAGTAAACGGCTACTTGGGGATCGATCACCCCGAGGATAACAAAACAGATATCCAAATAATAAAAAATGACGACCCGGAGATCGATCACCTCAAGGCCAACAAAGCGGATATTCAAATAAGTTAACGGCTACCCGGGGATCGATCATCCCCGAGGCCAACAGAACGGATATCCAAATAAGTAAATGGCTACCCGAAAATCGATCACCCCAAGACCAACAAAATGGATATCCAAATAACAAAACAAATATTCATATAAGTTAAACGGCTACCAGGGGATTGATCACCCTGAGGTCAACAGAATGGATATTCAAATAACAAAAAATGGTGACACAGAGATCTATCACCCGCAAAGCCACCAAAACGGATATCCAAATAAGTTAAACGGCTACCCCCAGATACCGATCACCTCCGAGGCCAACAAAATAGATATCCAAACAAGCTAAATAAGCAAATTATTGAAATTGGCCCTCCAAGAGACCTAAAATAAGTTCACAGTAACGGCCCAAAAAGGCCACACAAAACAAGCATGAGCTGACGGTCTTCCAACTCGCAGAAAGTCGAACTCACCAACATCCCGTCAATCGGTGCAAGATGACATCACACCCTTTCCAGGCCCCTCACAGCATCTCGATAACAGAAAACCAAACTTGTCAACAAAAGCGCCGTTAAGGTCTAAGCTAATGCCTTTCCAACTCGCGAAAAGCGAAATTCACCAACATCCCACCAATTGGTGTAGGATGACGTCACGTCCTTTCCAGGCCCCTCACAGTCTCCCAAACTACGGAGAACTCGGCTCCCTAACAACTTAGAATGAGACTAAGCAAGCATGCTCTCATGCTTCGATGGCAATTGTTCCGGATCTGATCTTCGAATCCTTCCTCAGAACGGTCACCGAACCTGAAAATTTTAAGATTGGGCCATCCTCACGGCCCAAAGACAGATCAATAACTTCCAATATCCTTACCAACATTCAAATTCAAATCTATCCCTTATCTTAGCTAAACAAAGATAAGATAAGATAACTATCGCAAGCTATATAAAAGAGAGCCAGAGGCCCCTCAGATACTCACTCATGCCGCACACTTTATACTTCTCAGATCTATTTTGACTTGAGCGTCGGAATATCTTTACAGGTACCACTTCCGCCGCTCGAAGAAGACGATCCGACAACTGCCTCAACTCGCAAGTTCTCAATCTATTTCACAACTCGTACCAGAAATTTTTAATATATTTTTAAATAATAAATATAAAAATTATTTATTTTTATTAACACGATAAGTTACCATTAAATATTAATAAAATTATTTTATGCTGTTTGTGCCTACAAATAAATGATAATAATAATAGTAATAATCAACATCAAAACAACTGCTCTAATAGGTGGAACTTGAACAACCAGTAATATGCATGGTCTACATTGCTCAATTCAAATTCATGCTTCGTGTTTTGCTTCAATAATTCTTAAGTATGATATACTTGTCTTTATTCGAAATTATTTTTAAGGTGTAATTTAAAAGTTTAATTTTGATACGATGATATTAATATAAAATATTTTATACAGTCGTATAATTATATTTATTTTTTGAATAATTATTTATGTAATTATTATTAAAAAATAATTATTTTTACTCATATGATATTATGTTATTAAATACATATATACAATTATTTTGTATTAATAATAATACATTAAAATTAAATTCTCAGTTTAATTTGTTTTCAACAAAAACTTAGAAGACTAAAGATATACAGAAATTATTAAACAAAAATGTTAATAAATATTAGAATCATATTTAGCGGGTATTTGTGTGGACTCAACTGATGCGTTAAAAGGGTTTAATATTGTTTTGCACAAATTACATAATTCAACTAATATGTGGAATACATTGATAACTTAAAATTAAATACTTATAAATTTAAGTGGAATATATGGAACAATATCAGTCATTAATTCATTATTATTGAAAACTGCCATCTTGAATAATCACATAAATAAAAATGACGTGATTAAATAATATTATAATTTTTATTTATGCAATCAACACATCATAGTTTAAGCCCTATTTTTATTACCTAAATGAAACATTTAATTTTATCATAAGATTTTATAATAAACAAAAAATTATTAAGTTAACCATTTTTATTGGCATCATAATATAATTTTTATATATGTAAAAAATATTATTTTCACCATTCATATAATTAAACTAAATTAGATTTTATTATTATTAATTAGAGTTAACTGCCAATTCAGTGTCAAAAAGATTTAGTCACTGACCAAAAATATCCTTAAAAATATTATCAGTAAAATAGCCTTGAATTATTTAAAAATATAACAAAAATAATCAATAAATATTATATTTTTTGTAAGTAATAGAAAAATTTTTATATTTAGCAAACGACTTATCTATTTAATCTAAATTTTTGGGGTAATATTTGAATAAATATTTAGAAGGTGTACACAAAAATAGAACAAAATTTAATCTCTAATTTTTTTTTAAAAAATCACTTGAAAAAAAATTCATCAAATTTTAAAAATGAAAAAATCTTATCTTTTTATAATCATTGCAAAATTTTACATTAAAATTTAATTTTTAAAATTATTTTTTAAAATATATATTTAATATTTAATTTTTGTTGTCATATTTGTTTAATTTTTAGAGATTTATTTATTGTTAGTATATTTTAAAATTTTTGTCATCAGGAATATAAACTTTTGAATATCATTTTAATAGTTTATTTTTATTATTATTGTTGTTATGGTTATTATTATGGTACTAGAATGGAATAATATTGATTTTCTATATATATGGCATTCAATATATATACATGCTAACATGCATATATAGTAATTTCCAGCTGGCATGATTATTAGATATTGAAATTGAAGAAGTATGAATGCAAGGGTCCCAATTTCCCTATCAAATTAAAATATGTCCAAACTGAACTACTTATAATTAAAAACGTGATGCATGCCTCCAAGCTTTTGTTGGCCTAATCATCCTAATTTGTTAACTTAATGATTGTTATTACTTATTAGTCCTTGTCTGACTTAGTCAATGCAACACTTTTGTCAAATCTTTGTATAAAATTAAGGTAAAGATATTATCTATTATCAATAATTTTGGACATTTAAAAGAAAGTGTCAATATATATTTCTGTTTATATATGACTCAAAATTATGTTTTTTTTAGACTAGAAAAGCATTAATAATTGCACTGTTTTAATTAAAATTAAACATTTGCAGTCAAATTGCTTTTATATAACATTTTGAATTTTGGAGCAATATGCATTTAGTAATTAATATAAGTAATACACTACTCTAAGTCACGCAATGTATTATTGCATTGGTTTGCAAGATATTAAGGCTCAATGGATGTTGACATATATATTATTGTTTTTTAAAAAAGTAAAATAAAACTATATATTTAGAGTACAGTTGCATGCTAGGGTTAGGATAACTGAAAAAATTATTGGTTTGAATATATAGATATAATTTTTTCATTATATTTTATATATACATATATAATAAGTACTTATTTATTAGGTCTCATTATTAAGTTATTAAATTTTTTTAATAAAATATATCTTTTTTATATTTTATTGTGTTTGATAAAATTTTAATAATAAAAGTAAAAATATTAGAAAAATAAAAAATATATTTTTTTAGAAGTTGTAATTATATTTTTTAATTTTTTGCATAAAAAAATTATTTTAACATAATAAATAAGCAAAAAATATTTTTATATTATTATATTCAACATAATTATTAAGTAAAAAGATATTTTTATATGAGATTTTAAATATAAAATCATTTTTTTTAAATAACTTAAAAAAATCATTTCTTAAAAGTTTACACAAATAGACCCTAAGCAACACTCAAAATCATATTACTAATAAAAAGTGGTCTTATATATTATTTTTAGTATTTTTAATTAGTTTTTAAAATTTTATTTTATGAGAAAAAAAGGGTGAAAAAAAGGGTGAATTTTTCTTTTCTTGTTGGTTAATTAATTGCACAAGGACTTCTCCAAAATGGTTAATAATGATCCCAAAGCTGATTCTTATTCAATTTCAATGGTGACAGGCTGACAGCAGTAATATAATATAATAAGCAAATACTACTAAGTCAACAGATTTTAAATATTACTAAAAGCCGTTTGAAATCTGAATAGATTCATAAATGACTTTTTTAATCTTTTAATTTATAAAAAAATGTAATATTAATATTTAGTATAATTTTTTAAAAAGTTATTTTAGTGCTTAAGTAGAAGCTTCTTAATAATACTAATTGATTTTCCATTTTGATTATAAAGGTATTTCAAATCTATATATAGGTTTGGTATCATAAACTAAGGTTTAATTAATATATAGTAATTTACGTAAGTGACCAATTTGTTGGGTGGTTTTGATTTGCTTTGCTTACGGAAAGTGTTTTGCTTTTGCGCAAAGTGAACGAAATCTAAGTTGTTGAATAATTCTTTGATTTCGTTGTCTCGACAAAGACCTTTGTAATATATATAACCATTTATCACCATAGATTATGGATACATTTATTTATCTTATTTTTTAAAAAGTAATTAGTTTAAAATAATAAAATAATAAAATAATAAAGATTTTTTATATAAAAAAATTATACATAAATATATTATTTTATTATATTCAATTCAGTCTTTATTAAATTTCGATTGAATTTGTAAAATTTTAAATTTTAAATTTTATTAGTTTAATTATCGGTTTAATTTTTAAAATCTTAGATATAAAAAAGAAATTAATACATTTTAAAATTTTTTATAATCTTATAAGAAAAGTCAACTTAATTAGTAAGTTATCCTTTTAAATAATTTAAATTATTAATATAAAATATAATAAATAAATAATTAAAATTTATTTAATTACCAAAAAGCATCTCTCTTGATAGAGAACCTTTAAAATTATGGCTATAAAAGTTTATGTTAAGAGAATGCTTTCTTATAATATTTTAAATGATTAAATTAAAGTTAAAGTATGATTTTGTTTTTTAGGTAAAATTTTTTTATTTTTAATATTTTTTTATAAAAATATTTTTTTATAATATTTTTTTTAAATTGCTCTTAATTTTTTTATTTAAATTTTAAAATTTATGACCAAATTTTTTAACGAAAAAAATTATAAAATAAAAAAAAAAGAAAAGGAAAAGAAAACGGACCAAAGGAAGAAAGAGAATTACGGAAAAAGGAAGAAAAAGAAGAGGGAAGGGAAGGAGAAGAAAGGAGAAGGGAAGGTGAAGACGACGCTAGCGAGCGAGGGCGGACGTCGAGCTAGCAAATTGGCGAGGAAGGATGTTTGCCGTGTCGCCGTTCTGTGCGACCTCTTCGCTAGCTCGCAGGTCACCGCTGTTTCTCGCATGTCGTTCATTGTTGCTTCATGTTCTCATCGTTGCTGGTCCTTTTTAGGATTTTAATTCTATTTTTGATTTGTTGATTTTGTTAATTACATTGTTGATTCTTCTGTTTTTATTTTTTTTATTAATTATATTGTTAATTTTGTTAATCGTATTGTTTCTGATTCTGATTTTATTGTTGTTTGACTCTAATTCTAATCTGATTCTAATGTTTTTCTCACCACCAACACAACCAACTTCAGATCTATGGTTCAGGAATTCACCGGCATCCCTTCTCCGCCCTTCTCCTCCGCTCTAACACGCACTAAGCCCAAGCCCAAACCCAAACCCAAACCCAAACCCGCTATTATTCCATCATCACAATCACACTAGCAGCATGCTTGATGCTATGGCTTCTACTACCACCGCCTCCAACAACCTCCTGTTCTTCCTTTACCCTATCACCACACGAATCTAACCATGCAAAACAACAACCCTACCACCACTACTACCGGTCCTTCAACAATGTTCCTGCAGGGTTTGCTAGCAAGTCTATCCATGGCGCCATCGCTTCATCAGGCGCCGAACTATAATAACAATAATGTGCAACTGATGATACCACATGATCAAGAACATGTAGCTTCTGATGAAGGTATCCCAAGCCATGATGGTAAAACAAAAAAATATTTTAAATACTGAGTTGATTTCACGTCCCTGTTGTTTTCGGTGGTGGTGGTGGCGTCGGTTGTTTTGGCCGATGGAGTGGAGGCTGATGAGAATAGGGGTAAAATTGGAAAAAATAATTTAACTAATAGTTGATTGTTACAAAATTAATGGTAAAGATAAAAATTAAAATTTATTTTAAATATTAAAAATAAAATTGAATTAAATTAAATGTTTAAAATAATTTAAAAAATTAAAAAAATAAAAATAAAAAATATACTTTTATTTTTTCTATAAACTACCTCGTAATAAATAGATAAATTCTATTAAATTCTCTTAAAAACGTTAAGAATAAAAAATATATTTTACATTTTATTTTTATAAATTAATTTATAATAAATAGATAAATTTTATCTATATCTCTCTTAAATAAAAGATTAATTTCTCTTTATAATATGTCTAATCATTATTGGATAAATTATATTATATCATCATAGTTAATATTAACTTTTAATTTAACATAAATTTTAAATCACAGAAAAAACATCTGCCATTGAAACAACCAATGCAATATATTCACGGTTTATGCTTTATATCATTTTAAACGTAGATTGCTCTATTGTATCTTATAGCAATTTATGTTTAAATTTTAAAATTTTTACCGTCTATAGCAGTTTATATAAATTACGGACTGAAATGTAATAATTTTACAAATCTTACAAATGAGTAATTTTAAATTTCATTTGGTTTAAATATGCAATTTACTCCAAAATTTATGCATAAAGAAACTAAATAAAAAGTTAAAACAGTGAAGGTTAGAATAATATTTGTGAAATTCATGCTTATTAATCGATGATTATGCAAAAATATATTTAAATATTCAATGGAATATATATATCTATTGTGGGGCTGATGAAGCAGATATTATTCATGCTTGTGATTATAAGTAAAAGTAAAATGCTATCACCTATCAGACATAATAATAATGCATGTGGTTAGCATAAAAGTGGCCAGACATTAGAAAAAACAATCAAATGTGAAATGATTCACTAGTTTTGACACAACTATACCTTATTTTTGGCCATTCTTCTACAAGTTGAAAACAATAATCTTGATTCCACACCACACACTTTAATTTGACAGATATGAACAATTTTCTGTTTTATTTATTTGTTTGTTTAATTGGTTTGTTTGTTTGTTTGATTGATGGTTATAAATCAAATTATATATTAATGCATGTAGGTGTCCTTTTCCTTGCCATAAAAGTCATTTCATAACAATTATAGTTCAACGGCTTTTCATCTCACTAGTAAGCAATTCAAAGATCTTCAATCTAGCAGTTTTTTTTTTTTTGGTAGTAGCTCTTGTAGTCTCGTTACATTTAATTAATTGATTAAATAAAACATTTATATTTATAATATAGTAAATATTTAAACAAAGATTCTGTTACATGAATAACCTGAAAATAGAGGCCCAAACTATGGTGGAAGGTGGTCTCCAACTTGTTCACGTATGGGAGCCGCCGTCCGAGTTGTACGCGTGTGTTTGAGGAATAAAGGGGTGGTACCTACAAAGACACTCTAATACCTAAGTCAGTAAGGAATTAAGCAGGTTTTGAATATCTTAGAACTTAGGTTTACCTGAATGTGTCAGTGTATTTATAAGTGATGATCCAATAACCACTGTTGGTGTAGTTCCACTTCTGAAGGTGGATAACCAGCCCTTTATCTTAAGATTGTTGAGATATCTCTTCTAGAAGTAGGTGAGAGATTTTAGGGGGGAGTTACTTATTTGAATAAGCGTCATCTGGCAGTTCATGTCGAATCCGACCTCTTTGAGGATGTCGGGTAGATGGTAAAGGCCACCCTTTGGATTGGCCTTTTTTGACTTACTTGGACCTGGACCATAGTATTGGATCAGGGTAAGAACAATAGCCCTACTCAAGTCCGATCTCTTAGCTATGAGTTGGATTCGAGTATTAATTGAACTCGGGTATATTCTAGTCGAAAAATCCACGTGATTTTAGTTTTAAAATCGACGTGATTTTAAATTTCTTCGATCGTCGCATCTGATCAAATGTCGCATCCGTTCGAGAATATCTGTCCAACTGACCTTCCCTGACCAGTTTTTCTATCACATTTTTTAGGTTGTAACAATCATTGGTGGAATGACCATACAGCTTATGGTACTCACAGTATTCGCTACGACTTCCACCCTCCCTTTCTTGATGGATCGAGGGGGAGGTAGCTTTTCGATTTGGTAAATTTCTTTGTAAAGGTCGATTAGAGAAACTCGTAGAGGAGTATAAGAATGATATCTCCTAGGCCTTTCAGACCCGACTTCTTTTTTTTCTTAGGCTCCCTCTCCTTCTCCTTAGATGGGTGAGAGTGCCCAGATCTCCAACTTGGTTCCCGTAGTCTGGCATTTTTCTTCATGTTGATGTACTTTTCAGCTCTTTCTTGTACATCACTCAAAGAAGTCAGGTGTCTCTTAGAGATGGACTGCGAGAAAGGTTCTTCTCGAAGTCCATTAACGAGACCAATTATTTCTGCCTCAGTAGGCAAGTCCTGAATTTCTAGGCACGCCTTGTTGAACCTTTCCATGTAGTCTCTCAAGGGTTCTCCGATCTCTTGTTTCACTCCTAGTAGGCTAGGTGCGTGCTTGACTTTGTCCTTCTGGATTGAAAACCGCATAAGGAACTTACGCGAGAGGTCGTCGAAGCTGGTGACCGACCTGGGGGGAAGGCTATCGAACCACTTCATCGCCGCCTTTGTCAAAGTCGTTGGGAAGACTTTGCAGCGAGTAGCATCACAAGCGTTGGCTAAATACATCTGATTTTTGAAGTTGCTTAGGTGGTACTTAGGGTTAGTAGTTCCGTCGTATAGATCCATGTCAGAGCTTTTAAAGTTTCTGGGTACTTTAGCCCTCATAATATCTTTGCTAAATGGATCTTCTACCCTTAATGGGGTGTCTTCTCGGTCAGCACGAGAACTCCTATCACTGACGGTGGATTCCAGTTTTAAGAGCTTTTCTTCAAACTATTTTCGTCGCTCGGCTTCCCTTCTGAGGTGTCTCTCCACCTCACACTGTCGTTTCAACTCTTGTTCTAGTTGTTCCAACCGTCCTTGGTGGCCGTGTAACAGCCCCATGAAATTGGCAGAATGAGGTTGTCCCTCTTTATCCGGTTGATGAATCTCGGAGGGGATCCTTTTTGAACCCTGAGTGTTCGAGGGACCCTCACCATGCTGTCCTCCCGTTCCTTGGAGAGGTATTATTGCCCTGTCACTGTTGACCGCGTCTTGGTGTTCTTGCTCAGATTCCGGTGCAGTGTGTTTGTCTTCGGGATGGTTGTCTGCCATTGTACGTCAATTTTTCAGGTTCTCTGACAACGGCGCCAATGTTATGGGGTAACCTGAAAAAAGGTGGATTGGGCTAGAGTAGAGGGCCCAAACTGTGGTGAAAGGTAGTCTCCGACTTGTTCACGTTTGGGAGCCGTCGTCCGAGTTGTACATGTGTGTTTGAGGGATAGAGGGTGATACTTGCAAAGAGACTCCAATACCTAAGTCAGCAAGGGGTTAAGCATGTTTTGAATATCTTGGAACTTAGGTTTACCTGAATGTGTCAATGTATTTATAGGTGATGATCCAATAACCACCTTTGGTGTAGTTCCACTTCTGAAGGTGGATAACCACCTCTTTATCTTAGGGTTGTTGAGATATCTCTTCTAGAAATGGGTGAGAGATTTTACGGTCAGTTACTTATTTGAATAAGCGTTATCTGCCAGCTCAGGTCGAATCCGACCTCTTTGAGGAGGTCGGGTAGACGGTAAAGACCACCCTTTGGATTGGACCTTTTTTAACTTACTTAGGCCTGGACCATAATATTAGACCAAGATATCAACATGAATGTCTAAAAAAAAAATTATAAATCTATTTAATTGAGTAAATAATTAATTTATTTTATTTAAATAAAAAAACGACTAATAATAGTGAAAGACCTAGTTTTATATGATTCAATCAATTTTGCCTAGGATTATAATAAACAACTGATTTCAAAGTTAACCATACACACAACAATCATGATTCAATAAAGTAAAACAACTAATTTCAAAAGCTTCCACTCAAAACAATATCTTATTTTAGTGTAGTAAATTGTGAACGTTTTAAATGACGAATCTGATGATAACCATGATTGCCCAATTTAATTATTATTATTATTATTATTATTATTAGACTTAATTATACTATATAGATTTTTTATAATTTTACCAAAGTTTTAATGGTGTTCTTTCTAACTATTTTCTGTTAAAAATAGAATTTCTTTTTGGAATATTCATTTTTTTCTGTTTGATGTATGGTAAATTATGAAATATTCTAAAAGCAAATATTTTAATATTATTATATTGTTTTGAAAAAATAACAATTTGTAAGGATCTAATTATAATTTTTTTTATCAAATATAAAGATTTAAGTATAAATTTTTGAAACTATTTGTCATACCTATTTAAACCTAATTAAAGATAAAAATTCTGATTAAAAAATAGAAGAACTGTAATTACCATTTTTTAAATTCTTTTCCTTTATTTAATATCTGTGGTTCGACTTAAAAATCAAAATTTAAAAGAAGCATCTATTATTTGATCAACTTGTTGTAGGTAACCTAAAGAAAGATCTATGTATGCATGTAAAATGTGATGCTAAGCATAAAAACCAAAAGCAATTTTTGTTTCTACCTCATTTGTATAAAATGAAGAAAGGAATCAGGTAAAAGGGTTCTTGTCTCACAGTAGTCCCGTGTTTCTCATTGAAAGATTAATAATTGAAGGGGGAAAAAAACATTTTAATAGCATTTTCTAACTTTATTACTTAACATAGCTTGCTTCTTTTTCAGGCTTTGTTATCAAACTCGGAAGTTGCCACTTGCTTGATATTTCTTTGATTCCATACAATTGGGGAAGTGTTTGTTATTATTGAGGAGCCAGATACTTAATGCAAAGAACCCTAACTGTGTTAAAAGTCAACATCAATCACAGACACATTCCATTGCCTTGGATGTTAGGACTCTATCTTATTTTGGATCAGATCGTCTCATTATTTTCCCTCCATGTAGCAACATTAACATATTATTATAAAAGAAAAAACAATCATGTCACGTTCGAAGGAAAAAAAAGTCACCAATCAGCACCACGTATAGAAATATATGTTTAATATTTTATAATTTTTTAATATATTTTTATAAACAAATTTGATTATTTTACTTTGGCATATTTAATTATTTTAGTGATTGAATATTTAATTAGAAAAATATATAAATCAACATATATGAATATACACAAACAAATATATAATAACTTATTTAGTGACTGATTTTTAATTTATATAGAGATTTTTTAACAACAATATAAGAAGCAAATCTGATAGATTGGAGATAAAGGGTTATATATTTTTCTTCAATTCATTTTCAACCCTTCTAATTTTATCTTAATAATTGAATAAGAAAAAAATATCCATCCTAAATTCCTAATATTAGTTTGAGACTTTTAGTGATGTTTATTTTTTTAAGTATGGTTTAAGATTTCAGAATTGAATAAAAACTTAAATATTAAAAGAACTTCATTCATAAATAAATGAAGCTGATTAAAGTGATATTATTCATGTTCAACAAATTCTAAATAATGGTCATATGAGGTAATCATTCTGTCTCATTTCTGTTGAGAGAAAACTTTATGATTAGCCTCTTACTTGTTTAGTACGAACTTCCAATTTATGTTCATAAGTTGAGTTTGAAAGGTTTCAATAACACTCATAGACATCATGTTCTAACCGCAACTCTTTTGACATCATCAGCTATATCCTGAAGTAGCATTTTTCTTTGATTAAACATGAATTCATTATTTCTTCTCAAAGCAGATTATTCTCAACCATATTTAAGTTATTAACATCACAAACCATCAAATAAAGTTATGCATAACTCCAAAAATAAAGTGATAATATTATGAAAATGGGAAATATCAGAGAAAGAAATCAAAGCAAAAGGTTTGATTAATAGATTAATAAGATGGAGATGTAGTGTTTCTTTTTCTTTTTTTTACAACACAATTATTCTCTCTCCCTCTTTTGTTTTTGTACAACAGAAATAATAAGATATGAACCTAAAATCTCATGCATAATATCCAAATTTCTTACTGGTATAATATTTCCCGCGGATCTGTACATAGCTATACGGCTATACTAGGGGACTCGCACGATGATGACGACTCGCCAAGAAACTCTGATCTTAGCTTCATCAATAAGCGACCAAGATAGTTTAAGCCTTCTCCATCTCGACCTCCACCCCAAAACAAATCATGTGGTGAAGCCTCGACAAGAACAGAACCGGTGGTTGAAAGAAGCATGGTATTCAAATGTGGGTATGTCGAGAATTTGCATTTCAGTGCCCTGTACATGACATCAATCTTTATGTTGTCCCAATCAGGCCTTACCTGCATACCCAAAACGTAATTTTCAATCCTCTTACAAAAATAGGAGAAGGAACACATGCTTAGACATAATAACAGGGGTCGCTGAATCTGATGTATGTTATAAAATAACTTGCCACATTTTTGAATTCATAAACCAGCATATACTATAGTAACAACAACAACTACAATTTGCATATAATAAGAAACTTCCTATAGTTTTTGCTTCTTTCTTATATGCTTTTGATAACTAAAAAAAAACCACTGCAAAAGAAGGATTATGAATTGAAATACAACCAAAGTCATGGCAGAAACAAATGTATATACCTAGTAAAAAAACATCTTTCCGGGAATAATCAAAGCAACAAACCTAGAAAATTGCTATATTAGAGTTGGAAAAATTGTAATGGCTACATACTGTACAAAAACTGATTTATCATTGTAAATCCAATCTTCAGTATGTTACTACATTCATAGAATCATATATGGCTAGTAAAGAATATAAGCCACAAGGGAAAATAACAGTTGCCAAATTGTCTGAGCCAGCAAATGAAAAAACTATGTATTAAGAGAGTGTTTCAGAAGAGTCTGAGAATCGCTTAGGATGATACCAGATCAGGTCGCTTCCTTTGCATTGACCTTCCTATTTTTGCAGCTTCTTCTGGACTTTTTGCAGATTTAATCTTTTCAATGCTATCTCTTGCAAGAGTATCATCCATACCAATAAACTTGTGAGCCTAATCATCAAATTATATCTGTAAGTGACTCAAAACCACAAAGATAGAAGAGGCTACACAAAAAAGCAAGTACCTGGTAGTAATGCTCTACACTCAACCAAGTCACATTATCACCATTTTCATCAGGCATTTGAATGGGATGGGGAGAGAAATTTGACAATGCACCATAAGGATCCCATGTTTTATAGAAAAATATGATGCTTGACTCGTATGGTGAGACAGTAGGATCAACAGCATAAGTTTCATCGAGTGACGGAATAGTAGGCAATATGTCTGGTAAGGGCTGAAGAAATCCACTGATAAGCATGTCAGGCCCAACCTGGATTACAGTTTCAAATAACATGACCTCATTAAAGAATGGCAAAGGCATTATATATCAAGAGCAAGGCCATTTTTTTGTGAAATTGCTTCACTTTAATTATCCAATGGTAGAAACATTTGATGGATTCAATGTTAAACGCTTAGATCAGATGATACTTTATTACTTTTTAAAAGAAGAAAGGAAGCAAAATACTTCTAAGGGAAAAGTGAACCGATCCTACTAACCTGCTTATAGCAAACGTCAATTAGATTCAAAGCCTGAGACATCTCAACCATCCCAAGTTCACCCACAGGAGTTGGTGCATTCTTTCCACCAATGATTTTAGGAGCAACAAATGCATAGACCTGCAGGAAATAATGTGATCATAATCCCAACATGTTAAAACTTCACAAAATGATAAATTCAACTAAGCCAAAATAACTCAAGTTGAATTCAACAGCAAGAAGTACAGTTGCCCATAGAAATGAAGCGTTTTGTAGTGTTAGTGACCTCACCAATGAAAATGGAACCCCGCCCCTAAATAAAACAGCCACATGTAGAATACAAATGAAAACAACTAGGCCAGGATTATAGAGGGATTGTCACAGATGAAAGGAAGATTCTTTTTATTCTTGTCTTAAATTTTATTTCCCTTAGAACTTAATTACTTGTGCCAATTAAAATAAAGACAAGAAAATTCATTATCATGTTAGGCTCATGCAAAACTTCCATTAGGTTTTTCCACCTACCTGTTTCATGTGGCCTAAAGATAGAGCATCATTGATGTATATTTTGGTGGATGTTCAAAACATCGAAAAGGATTCAGTTAACAAGGCTAGGGGCGTCGTGATTATCCATAAGTTTATCCATAACAGGGCTGTTGCTTTTAATCACTATAATCTACAACTAAGCATTAAGATGGTTACAAGAATATAAAAGCATCTTGCTTACAGCTATATAATAATAAAAGGTACTTAATTCAATTTTCACCCACAAAAAGGGGGAAAAAAAAGGAAAACTGAGAAGAACAAGTACCTTGTGAATTACACCAGATGAAATAGCAGCTGCAGCTAATGTTCCTCCACATTCCCAAAATATTGAAAGATACCCTCGATCATGAAAATACTCCATAACATCTCGTGGATTTAATATGTCGAATTCAACAACTTCAACTCCTTTAGATGCAAGCAGCTTTTGTAAACTCCTCCTTGCACCTCTCTGTGTTACCACTATAGTAGAAACCTCAGACATGTCCCATAGGTTTGCTTCCTCTGGAAGATTGAGGGTCTGGGACATTACTATACGAATAGGCATATGCGCACCTCCATGTCTGGCAGTCAGTCTTGGATCTGATTACATTTTGAAAGATATAAGGCACAAAAATTCACATCCCTAGTTTCGTAGGGGGGAAAAGGTAATACTCACTGTCCTTCCGTACTGTGTTTCCACCCACAATAACAGCATCACTTCTACCCCGTAGCTCAAAAACCAGATTTCTAGATTGCTTACTGCTTATCCATGAGGCGTGGCCACTGCTGGCGGCAATTTTCCCTGTCGCAGCAAAAGAAACATAAGCAGTTCAAACAGTGTAGTGTGTAACCATGCAGTTCTATATTCTGCCAGAATTGGTGGCCCTTAGTTAAGTTGTACAAACTGAGAACAAAATTAAAAAAACTAATTAGGAAAAATGAATAAAATGCTCACCGTCAAGGGTCATAGCATACTTTAGAACAGAAAAGGGAACGCGTGAAGCAGCTCTACAAATTAAAGGAGCATTGACAAGAATACAAGCTTTTTGGGCATCCTGCAAATAAAACAAAGAGCATGCCAATGCGAATATGTGAAGAAAAAGTAAATCAATCAACCCTGTAAATCTCCACTAGAAAACCAATATTTCATTTCAATAAAACAATAATGCAGATCTTCTCTCTTCCTCAAATTCAAACAGAAACTAAAAAGATTTAACATACAAAGAAGGTAATGATGATGGTGACAGGTGAATTGCACACACCTCCATAACTTTGCTTGTGAGGTCCTCACCAAGGAGATCAACCTGCAAACCTTGGCTCCTCAGTGCACGCACAGCATTGCCCCTGAGATGCTGCAATGGATTCCTCATTCCAATGACAACCCTTTTGACCCCTCCCTGGTTGGTTTCACAGGCATGGTCGTTTATAAAATATCAAATATCAACAAGAAGCACAAACTAGAGACAACAAATAGCATTGTACACCACAGCGACAATCGAGATATAAATTTTGGTAAGGACTAAGTCACCAAATTTATCCGTGAAAAAAAAATTTACAATATTGGGCATGTGAGTCCTGATACAGAGAAAAAATTTAACAGTATTTCAAGATTTAAAATGTCATATTTACAGACTAACGGGACCTTTCTAAATTTTCAGAAACTATGCTGAGGTTTTTCCAAGGATCAATGTACCCAAAGATTTGTTTCTTCGTGGACTAGAAATTTAGAGAAAAAAAAAAAAAGAAAACAAAGTCAAACCTGAACAAGAGCAGAAACAGCTGCATGATCGCCATGGCAATCACCAGGTTCCATGTTGAGGTATGCAGTGGCCCCGCGGCAAAGCTCCCCTGCAGCTGCCACAGCTTGTGCCTCGGCAGGAGTGGTGCCCTGAGCATACAGGTAGGCCTCACTAGCAACGGCGCCAGTCGGGGTGGTGATGACACAGCCAAAGTTTGGGTGGGGAGAGGTGAAGCCAGCAGACTTCTCAGCAAGAATGGCTGCACGTCGGACAAATGCAGCATCGAAGGCATGAGGTCCATTGTTGGAGGTGCTGTGGGATGATGCCTTTGCCATACATTTGCAGATAATGGAGGCCGGGCTGAGATTCAGACACAACGCCATAATCAACACTCACTAGCTTACTTGTCTTTGTAGCTTGCTTCACTCTCTGTGTCAGTTTGAGTTTTGTATCTCTGTAACAGGTATAGTGGATCCTAACTGCCTAACTGCAATCAGTGAGAGAATTGTGTTAGAACCAACCTCCCTTTTGGGTGTGTTCTTCACCGTGTTCTTCTTCCACTATCTGAATTTAGCATTCTATCCCTCTAACTCTAAATTTCAACAACTTGCAAGTAGCAGTAGAAATACAAAAAGTTTATATTTCAGAATTGCATTGTTCCATTACTCTTGATAAATCCTTCTCAGTATTCACTGGTCAGTTCATATCATTGCACTATCGGTGAGTGACCATATCAGCTATGAGGCATTTCATCATACAACTTGTGTGCAACCAAACAAAAACGCCGAATGCAGAGGGCAAAAATCCATTATTCAATCCACGATTCTAAGAAGTTTAGAATATTCAAAATATCTTTTTAAGTTTGTTTAGATACAACAAAGAAATGAGAAAAATGTTACCGTACCAATGGGTGATTCTCAATTCTCAAACAGTGATGAGGCCAATCTCGCACGAGATGCACGTGCAGGTCACGTGTGGCGTTGAACATGCCAGAAGAAAGAGGAGGCTGGCGACTGACTACATACACTGATTTATTATAAATGATACTTTGGTTTGTTTTTCGTTTTAGAGAAAAATAATAGTTGGTATTATTTTGATTTTGGATAGATTATTTAAATTTCTTTTATTTTTTAATCTAATTAAAGTTTTGCTTTTTTTTTTATTATTTAATATTTATTCTTTTTTTTTATCAGTGATAGTCCGTGACAAAATTGATTCTCGATCTTTCTTAATTTTCAGTTGAACTACACAAGTCACAACTCACAACCTCTGAGCTGGTAATGATTTTAATATGATCTAGCACTCTAATGTGTCCTCATTTGTTGTTGATTCACGATGTATTGAGGTAAAACATTTCCCCACCATTGGTGCTTCTAACAATAAATTTACTAACAGTATAATTTGAGGAATAGATTGACTCCTATCCCTGTCACTTTCAATCAATTTTTGTTATAACAACAATTAGATTTTAAAAATACTCTGAGACAAATTAGTCATTTTTCAAGATAAGAAAAAGATCAATTTGTCCGACAAACATAATTGTCAAAAAACTCAATAAAAATTTGATAGGACTTCTTTTTAAATAGCAATAAACCAAAACAAAGAAAAAAAAAAAAGGAAAATAGAAAGCATAGCGGGTCACAACTCACAAGGAATCCATCCCATTATTTAACACTCACTCACAATAAAGTCAAATACAAAGTGAAATATAGGATCATAAGTGCCATTCCAAGCAGATCAAACTAAGGAGCCAATAATATCTCATAACAATAACAAGGTACAAGAGCCATCCACAGGGCTTGGTGTAATGTAAATGCTATCACACTTATTCCTCCTCTTCTGCCTCCTCCAGCCAATTCACAAAGGGTTCCAATGCTTTCACAAAGGTTTGCCTGTACCAGTTCCAAATATGTAATTGAGTCAAAACCAAAATAGAGGGGGAAAGGAAACACTATATGGTGTCATGTTTGCCGGCTTGCATTACCTGCCCTTCGTGTTTGTTCCTTTGCGGAACCAATGAAGGATGGTGTCTTCAGCCAGCACATCCTGCTCGTAGAGCGATCTAATAATCTCCGGGAACAGCTTCATCAGTTTTGCATCTTCGTAGCATTGCATCTGTACCTTGTACATCAGTTCTAGCTCCAGCTTCCCAGTGGTGCAGAATGTGTTCAACAGTTCTGCCCAGGTTTTTACCTTCATCATAAAATACACAAATTTTATCACCGGTTTTCATTACGATAACGCGTTAGCAACCAATTCATCAAATTGTTTTTCTTGATAAGCTATTAAATGGAAAATTCAATCAATATAAACTGGACTACCTATTATAAGAAATAAACGCGGGCATACATTAATACCATATGAAACACATGCCAGATTCTAAGCAACACGCAAATAGGTATACATGAAGCAGGTTGGAGTGATACCTGGCGTAGGGCTGAATTTGCATTCTGTTGCTGATTTTTACCCGACCACTGGACAGCATCCATCAAAACATCCCACAAGACCCGGACAACCTCAATATCTGGCAATTTAGCATCTCGGACCCGCACCTTCACATTCTCAATTACTTCAGATATATCAACCTCCTCCGTTATCTGAGTTGTCAAAGCAGACTTCATTTCCTTAAGTTTCACCTCAAATATTTTCTTCTCATTGTACTCAACCAATGCCACTAGTCCTTCCTTGCTACAAGGTGACATTGAACAGACATGTAATGTAAGTTTCAGCAAAAAGTAAAAGTAAAGTAAAATAAAATAAAATAAGGCATGCCAAACACCATAGCCTATGAGTCTAAGTAAATAGCCACCTTCAAAGAAAATTTGCAAGACAAGGATAAGTAAAAGGCCACACTAGACAATCAATAAGCTGAAAAAACAATCATCCGGCTATTGGAATAAACAAAAACAAAAACAAAAACTTGGAAGTGCAATGTCTTGTAAAAATAAAGTCCATCATGCTACAATACCAAACAGTCTCAGTATTGATACATCCTACTCATTGATAACAAGAATTACCTGAAATGCTCAGAGAAAGACTCGTTGGATCTTTTTGTAGGAGGGAAAAACTCCAAGAGGTTATCCTCTACTTTTCCTCTTTTCAGAATTGAAATAAGATCATCAAGGCTGTTGTCAATCAGATACTCCTTAAAGAAGTCGGTTATGAATGACAGAACTAGCCCTTTGGCCACAAGGTTATCCTTAAGAAGTGGTTGGAACACGGTCTCTGGTGGAAGACCAGAGAGCTTCTGGGAGAATGCAAGTGCTGTGAAGATTGCCAGCTTTTTCCTCTCATTTTCCTCGAAAAGCTCCAAGGACTGGAGGAACTTTTGCATAACATTTTCGAGGTTCTTAATGAGGAATGGCCTTCGCCTCAAAATCTTTTGTATGTAGATTACAGATGGTAAGATGACTTCACGCTTTGGCTCACACTCTATTATAGAGTATGGATGGCGCTCCCCCTCATCAGGCTTGGTAGTTCCAGGTTGTGTACGACCCCCAGTGAAAACAACCTACAGTAATGAAAATTTGAGGTGTAAGCGATCCATAGGACATCTTAAGTCGTACATAAATCAAGTAACCAACTATGCTAAAGGATCACAAGACATTGATAGATGGCCTGATTGATGTTGCTCTAGATGGAATAAGTACGAAATAAAATATCAGACTCAAATGTCCTCCCATGTCATCCAAACAATGAAACTATGATTTGTTGTTTATCCTATGTATCAAATATGCTTTGCAATGAAGAAAACAAATGGCCCCTTCATGGTGAAACACTGAACAATACGAATGAAACGTAAGGTAACTAGGATCTCTCTCATGCTGTTTTGTGACCTCTGTCTAGATATGGATACATATGATGATATCAAAATAACCTGCATCTCAAACCCATCCACTGGTGTCCTCATCGACTGCCGATCACTATAAAGAAAGAAAAACCACGAGCAGAGAGTATAAAGAAATTTTTTGCACAAGCATGCACGCAAATTAGAAAATGAGGTCAACCATCTAAGCATGCCCACCATAATAGTTACAGATATGAAAGCATGATACCAAGTGCACTCCTAAAATGTGACTAAGTACCCCCCCCCCCCCCCCACAACAATCGAATCCAGAATCAAAGAGTACCAAGTGCACTCCTAAAACCCATAGAACGGAGACAAATTATTAAAAAAATTTAAAAAAACTCAACGACAAAATTTCTCAGCTGGATTTGACTTGCCTCAAAAAAGGTGTCACCGTATCTTGAGAAGTTAAGGTCTGAAGATTCAATGTTCTTAGCAACAAGTTCCTATAAAAATAAATCACCAAATCAGAATATTGAAATTATCACAATGAGTGAGAGTGCGAAATGAAAATGGTCAATCAAAAAACATTATATAAAATGCAACAGTAATATTACCAGATCACCAGCATTATCCAAATAAATCTGGACCACTGCATCCGCGAATGCTGCAGGGTCCAGCGGCGCTGCAATATTCCGTTTGCGGGTCTTAATCCGCGTGCCACTGTAAATGAGATCAACAATGAATAAGAACCCAAATATATATAGGAAGTACCATCATAATATCAGCTCATAACATGACCATGTTATACAGGTACATAGCCAGAAATATTTGAGAGTAACATGACTTAAGTGATCAAGCTCTAGATTGATATGAATATTCTATTGCCCATTCTGTATTGAGACTATGTAACCCTAAACTGTGACAAAACATAGTTCGTTTAGGACAAGTTTAGATGTTAGGAGTAGAAGGTACCATGTTCAAAGTTAAAATTCTGTTTTCTGAAAGAAAGATTCTTTAATTAAAAAAGAATCACTTTTTTTTTAATAATAAAAAACAACTGCTCCCTTGATCTACAATACCACCATACATAAACATAAAGAGGGGGAGAAGAAGATTACAATACTTACCCAAGAGTGGGTCTCTCCTTCGAGCTGCAAGAAACACAAATCACGATTAGTAAGGGGTTAAACAGTATATAATTTTCAACCACTAATCATTATACACACTTTCCATGACTAGAAACAAAAAAGAACAATTTTTATTCGAACAAAACACAACATGATATGATTAGCTCAATAATTAAAATCAACAGAACCACCAAATTGATGCCGGATCAGCTAGTGCCAGATTTATCACCAAAAAAAGCAAGTGCTAGGTTTTCTTCTTTCTCAAAGAAAGAAGAAATTTTCACAAGATTCTAGAATCTAAATCCTCTGGATCTAAGAAAGATCACGAGATAAGAAAAGATGAAAGATTTTCGATCCAATAAAGGTAATAAGTAAAAAAAAAAAAAAATATTTGATGATAGCTAGAACGAGATCGCATCGCAAAGCTTGGATCAGTGAAATGATAAGGACAGAAGCAAAATCGCAGAGGTGGAAGTAAAAGGAAGAAGAGTACCTCATAAACCAAGACGAAGAGGAATCGGAAGATCGGTGAGTCTGCGACTCGTTACTTTTTTAGAGAGAGAAAGTTAGAGAGAGAAACAGAGAAGAAGAAGAAAAGAGAATAAAGAACGTAACTTTGATCAGCACCGGCCACCAATATTTATGTTGTATTCTTTGTTTATTGTTAATTTTAATTCGTTGTTTATTGTTAATTCGGTGATTAATTATTAATTAATTAGTTGTTACTTTACTACTCTTAATTGTCGGTTTAGCATGTGAGGATTGGGGTTTGAAAATTGCAATGGTTAAAAATTACAAATGAGGTCTTTTTTAATAAATAGTATTCATTTTATGAATTTAATTTTTTAGTTAATATTAACTAATTTTTAAAATAATATTTTATTTTAAATTATAAATTTTAAAAAATTTTTAATTATGTTTTTTATTTTTTATAATATTTTCAATAAATTAAAAATTAATTTGTTATAAATATGAACTTTATTAAGAATTTGTCAATAAATTAATACATATATAATATAAAATTAAAATTCTAACATTTATTTAAAGTTTTAAACACTAATAAACTAATTATTTGATTAATTTAAAATTTTATTACTGCTTATTATATGGATTGATAAGAACATGAATAGTTCTAACTTCTAAGCAAGTTACCGATGTAACTAAAAGAAACAAAGGAAATGTTGGGTTAACCAAAATTCAAGTAAATAGCTCATTCGTTTGATTAGGTTTAGGTTGGTAAAATGTTTTAAATATGTGTTTGTATTTTTTAAAAGTATAAATTTTTTATTTTTTATTTAATAAATAAAAAAATTATGTGTTTATATTTATAACTTTTAAAATATTGGAACTAATTTTTATGAGCTATTTTAAAAAATAAAAATTTTATCGAACTAATATCAGAATTGTGCCACTTTAATTTTTAGGTTTAATTATTGTGTCAGTGTCTATAATTTTACAAAACTTTTAATTAAATTTCTATATTTTTTATTTTAATTAAGTCATTGCATCCAAGTTGGTCCATAACACTGCTTTTTGTCAAGGCCTAAAATGACATTAAAGCCTTTTTAAGGCTTCATCCTTTTGGAGTTTTGGGTATTTGTCAAACCACAACGAAAAACAATACCAAAAACAAAAGTGCATTACAATGAATAAATTTGAATGAGGCCTGGTCCATGGAGTATTTCCGACCCAAAAAGAAGAGTCAATGAGCACCAACAAAAACGTTGAGCTCTTGTTTAGGCCCCTGTAGTTTTCTTCTTTTGGGTTTAGCCTCTCTTTAAATGATCAAAAAAAAAAAATTTAGGACAGTAATTTTATTAAATTCTAGTCTGTAACCAGTAAAAAAGAAGTGAATAATTCTACATTATTAGATAAATTCTCACACCATTAAAAATATTATTGATAGTTATTAATAGCTACAAATCACAAAAATTACTGCCCTTAGCACTGTTAAAAAAAATTATATAAGTTGGCATAGATGAATAAAAATTTGTGTCTTTTAGTTTTAAACATTCCTTCCATATTCGAATCTTTCTAGAGGATGGAAATAAAACTTTATTACTTGGAAGAATTATCTACTTTGTGTCTCTGCAATGCTCGAAAAGTTATTGAACTTTCGGTCTGAAGAATACCCATGGTTTAAAAAGAGCTTCTAGTATAATATGCATGAGAGAGTGGGTGTATGTATTGTATATTTCTAGTGGTATATATGTATTCTTTACTGGAAAATGCATTGAATTTGAATCCTAGCTGTGACTATGAAATAGTTATATGAACCCATGGAGAAGAGAATGTGTGTATTTTAAAGTGTAACTTGACCAAAAATTTGTGATTTTTTACTTCATTATACTTTTTTTTTTTTGCGACAGAAGATTAATGTTTATCAATCACAGTTTAACAGCTAATTCGTATGACAGTAAATGTGTTAAACTCAATTTGATATTTTATATAATTTAATTTAATATTTCAACAAACTAAATTTTTAGAGAAGTAAATATATCAATTTAATTTATTAAAAAAACCAAAATGGAACTCATATTTTTATTGGAAGTCAACTAGTTAGGCTATCATGCTTACAAGGAAGTGCACCTATAAATATTTAACTAAATTGATAATGAAAGAACCAACTTAATTTATAATTATGAAACCGAGATCAAATTAAACATATTTAAAACACAGAAATCAAAATAATTATCTTGGGAATCAAATTGAGCTTTCTCTCCCATTACATGGCATACTAAATATTAACGTAACAAGTTAAAATGCTGATATGATCAAATATATCATAATCAATATTTAAACCACTATATTAGTACTTAATAAAATAAACAATTAATTATGGACTAAAATATTTTTTTTAATTTTACTAAATCAAAACTAAATAAAATAATTTATAAAGAATAAAACTAAAAAAAAGAATTGAAAATTGATTGAAACCCGAAAAATTTAATGGTTTTCATTTTTTACGGATGATATGGGACTGAATGAAAGGAAACGTAAAAAAAATATTAATATTTAATACATCAAACTTCTCTAAAATAAAAAAAAAATAAAATTTTAATTACCATTAAATTAAAGTAATGAAATTTATATATAAAATAAAAAGTATAACTTTAATAATAATTAATTTCTTATTACCATTTTATAATCCTCCTATTTTAAAAGATTTTTTCCTAACTTAAAAATATATTATTAGACCCTCTATAGCCTATTTCCTATACACAAGTTTATATCTCAATTCAAGTGTCCTAAAAAGTTCCCCAAACATTCTTAGAACTTTTCTTTTTATATATTGGATTAAAAATGATAAATCCTTTAAAGATGATTTAAACTATGTGTTATATGTTATTGTAGATTTTTACACAATATTAACGACATTTTGTTCCTTTATAATTAAAATAATATTTTTTACAAAATGTTAACAACATTTTATCTTTTATAATTAAAATAGTATTTTTTTTTATAAAACGTTAGTAATATTTTGTCTTTTCATAATTAAAGTAATATTTTTTACAAAACATCAATCTTTTATAATTAAAATAATATTTTTTTTTACAAAACGTCAATAATATGTTGCCTCTTTCTAATTAAAATAATATTTTTTATAATTTTATTAAAATATATTTTTATAAAATGTCAGTGACATTTTAATATCTTATAATAATATAAAATACTAAAATAATTAAAAAAATTATATTTTACACTGAAATTATCTATATTTAAAAATTTTAGCCACATTCTTAATGCTAAATTATTAAAATATTAAGAATGCCATGCATTTAATTTCTATAAATAGAATTTTCAGCATTAAACAATAAAGTTAACCCTAATATTAATATTTTGACATAAAACAAAGAGGCTTTTTTCAGAGGAAAAAAAAGTTGGTAACAAAATACACCACGAGGCTTGGAGAACGAAGATCAATTGGATCCTCATTCCCCACGAGTTATAATTTAAACTATACTATATATTATATCTTCAAAGATTCAAAAGCATACCATATGAAAATAATCATTAAGAAATTGCACCCTCGTGTCACACGCACCCAAGCTACAAAGAGAAGAGTGATTGCAATTTAGTGTGATTTTCTTTTGTTTTGTTCCATCGGCTTAAGAAATCATAAAATCAAATATAATCATTAAAAAAAACCTAATCAGTTTTTCTAGAATTTTTAGTAAAATATTTAAGGTCTCAATACTTAATAATTATTAGTCGCTAAGTATTTATTTCCAAACAGTTTTCCCATCAGATTATTTGTGTACATTGAGAGATTCATATGAAAATTTTAACCATTTTTAAAACATATTGTGTCTTTATCAATTAAATAACAATAAAAATTGATTTATCTAATAAAATAAAAAAAGTCAATGACCGATTTTATAATTAAAATGTCTTACTAAAATTTTTTAATAACTTATTTAGAATATTACTCAAAAAGAAGTTGTAAGAATTTTTAAGAGAATTTTATTAATTCGTTCCAGATTTAAATATTATTTAAAGGTTTATCGTTAGTTAATAAATTATTAAATGCACAACAACAAAAATATTTGATAATAAAAAAATTATTTAAAATCAACTAAAATTTGTCTTATTTAACATTTTTTTTTAAAGAAAAAGCTCAACACAATAAGGTGGAGCATATAAAATAATAAAGAACAACCCGACAACTCAAGTCATGACAATCCCTAGTTATCTTCGGCATTGATATCAACAACCATAGGGTTCACCACCACTCTACTCATCGGAAAGCAAGAAGTATCTACTAATAATATCCATCATACGTGAACTTTGATTCCTGAAGATTCTATCATTCCGTTATAGCCAAATTGTCCAGATAACAGTAAAGAAGTCAATCACCCACCTCCTCCTCTGACCTCTTCTTGCTGTAGCATTCGTCCAGCTTTCAAAGTGTTGTTTGAGTGTACCAGGCATGGTCCATTGCCTTCCAATAATGAATAGCCAAGCACACCACACCTGCCAGAAAATCTCACAACCAACAAACAAATGAAAAGCAAACTCCACAGACTTACCACATAAGACACATGTATGGTCATTTGGGTTAATTACACCTAGTCTACACAGTCTGTCCTTAGTATTCACCCTCCCCACCAACACAAACAAAGAGAATAACTCGATCCTTGGTGGAACGAAACCCTTCCAAATTGCACTTGTGAAGCTATAGCTTGTTATTTCCTCCGGGAGAACCGCTTCCTGCAACACCTGCACAAATGAGTTAGTCGAATAAATACCAGATCTATCAAATTTTCAGACCACTCTGTCCTCCCTCTCAGATGTTAGCTGAACAGACTGTAAAACCTGATGGAGTTGGTTTACTAGTGCCAACTCCCACTGAAAAAGCTATCTCCTCCATTGAAAATTTCATATCCACTCTAATCCATTCCAAAATCCGCAATCCCCAATAACAGAACCTTTGAGGTTTGAGACCTAGAAAAGCCTTGGAAACAACTCTTTAAGAACACCGTGAGGTAACCATATATCCTCCCAAAACCGTACTGTTCTGCCATTCCCTACATCCATATACAAATCTCTTATCATTTTTTCACTCACATGTGGCTCCCTGATTTATAACTGGCAAATATCCTTCCAAGGACCCCCTTGTAGGTACAGGCTGACCACACAGCATCTCATTCGGATTCAAGTTATTACAGGAGCAGACGACTTTCTTTCACAGGGGACAATCCTCTTTCGAGAACCTCCACCACTACTTAAAGAGCAAAGTTGTATTCCGAATTAATGCGTCTCTAATTCCCAGATCACCTGCCTTTTTTGGAGCCATCACCACTTCCCATTTTACTAATGGTATCCCATTTTTCCCATTCTCTTTACTCCACAAGAAGCGCCTTTGGAGTGAGATCAACTTCTCCGCTACCGCCTTCGGCATCTTGTATAGGCTAAGATAGTAGATAGGCAAACTTTTCAGAACATACTTAATAAGAACCAGCTTACCCGCCTTGTTTAGGGTATTTGCTTTCCACAGACTTAACTTGTCTTCCACCTTATCAATCACCGGTTTCCAAGTCTTCACAAGCCTCGGGTTTGGTCCAAGAGAAATGCCAAGATATCGGATTGGTAGAGATTCCTTCTTGTATCCCAGCAACTGACACATCTTACGCACCCAATGCCAATCACTATTAACCGGAATGAAGCTAGACTTCTCAAAATTGATACTCAACCCCGACATCAGCTCAAAGCAACGTAACAATCGCTTGTAGTTCCTGATAGTCTCTTCCTCAGTAAGACAGAAGCGAATGGTATCATCTGCAAACTGTAAGTGCGACAGCTCAATGTTCTCCCTTCCAACCAAAAGTGGATAGATGCGGCCATTCCTCATTGCCTCCCTAATCATCCTATGTAGCACATCAACAACTAGCACAAACAGAAACGGCGATAAAGGGTCTCCTTGTCGTAGTCCCCTTTCCATCTTGAAAGGCTTAGTGGGGGATCCATTTATCAAAACCGATATAGACACAGAGCTGACACACTCCTTAATCCTCCCCTTCCATATATGGCCGAAGCCCATCTTCTGCAAAACAATATCCATAAAGCTCCATTTGACCCGGTCGTATGCCTTTTGAAAATCAAGTTTAATAATCGCAGCACTCTTCTTCCTAGCCTTCAGCCACTGCACAGTCTTACAGGCTATCAATGTCTCATCATGAATTTTTCTGCCCTTCACAAACGCACTCTATGTCTCTCCTACTAACCCTGGCATGACCTTCCTCATTCTCTGAACCAATACCTTAGATATGACCTTATACACACAACCCACCATACTAATCGGCCTGAGGTCTTTTATTTCTTTAGCCCCAACAAACTTCGGTGCCAGCGCCACCCAAGTGATATTCGAATCTTTAGGTAACCTAGAAGACCGAAAAAAATCCAAGACTTCTCTAGTAAACTCCTGCCCAACTTCTTCCCAACATTTCTTGATGAAATTCATATTATATCCGTCACTTCCTGGTGCTTTTGTTGACTCACAATCCCATACTGCCTCCTTTATCTCTTCAACAGATGGCATCAACTCCAGTTCTGTTGTCTCTTCCACATCTATCTGCATTATTAACCCATCCTGAAAGCCTACGTTAGGTGACACCTCCTGTTGGTACAAGTTCTTGTAGAAATATCTTATAGCCACCTTAATCCTGGCTTGATTCCTGACTACTCTTCCATGAATCATTAGAGCATCAATACGGTTGTTCCTCATTTGAGCTGAGGCTAAATTATGAAAGTACCGAGTATTTTTGTCCATCTCCTTTGCATGCCTGGATCTTGACATCTGCTTCCAATGTACCTCCTTCCTGATATACCACCTCTTACAAGAGCTGACCAGTGCCTTCTTTCTTGCTTCCAAGGTTCCATCATGCACTCCATTACTGACCATATCGTCTACTTTCTTGATCTCTTCCTCCAACTTTTTAATCCTTATGTCCATAGACCCAAAATTCTCTCTATGCCATCTGCCCAAAAGAATCGTCATGACCTTTAACTTGTTCAGGAACCGCACCTCCCCTAGGCTTCTCCACTCCTCCTTCACCATCCTCAAGAACCTTTCATGAGTGAACCATGAATCAAGACTTCAAAAAGGTCTCGGGCCCCTTCCGACCCTTGCAGCTTCCATCACCACTGGGTAATGATCCGATAATCCTCTTGGACCACCTTGTAGCCTTATATCAGAAAACTCTTCTAGCCATTCCAAAGTAACCAACATTTTATTGATGCGGCTACAAGATTGGCTCCTGAACCAGGTAAACAGGCGGTCAGATAAGTCTAAGTCCACTAGTTCCATATCCTGAATCCAAGATTTGAAGTCCGCTGTCGACCCCGTCAAAGTAGTAGCCCCTTTTCGCTCTTCCACTTTAACGATCTCATTAAAGTCTCCCATAAAGCAAAAAGGTACTTGGCATAACCCAGATAAAAAGTTCAGCTCTTCCCACAAAATCAGCTTTTCATTCCTAGAATGCGCACCATACACTAAACAAATAGCACAACGAAAACTACGCTTGATCAGCTCTCCCTCCACGCACAACCATCTATCTCCTTTATAACAGTTGCCTATTTTAAAAATCGTTTCATCCCACATTAACAATAGACCGCCCGAAGCACCTTCCGCCCCGACATACTCCCATCCTACCTCATCATTTCCCCACAGTTGCACAACATCAAATTTAGTTACTACCTCTCTTTTAGTTTCTACTAGGCCTAGCATATGTATATTAAAATTTCGCCTAAAGGTTTTCACCATACTCAATTTTCCAACTCCCGCCAACCTCTTAACATTCCAAGAGCTAAAAATAATTTAAAACCAGCTATACACACCTTATTCTGATTTTTTGGGCGACTTCTTCTAGTTTTCTCCTTTTGCTTTGTTGCAATAATTAATAAATGCTAAATAAAGTAAGTTGTGGTTGTTTTTTTTTGTTTCTCTAATATTATCACACAAAAACATATTCAAACTTTAATATTTGTTTAAGTAGATAAATGAATTGACTATTCGAATAATTCAAATTGATTATTATTTTTTCTTAATCTAAATGCATGGCAATTAATTTTAAAATACCCAACCATAGTTTTAGGTTTAAAGAAAGGTAATAGATTAGATTGTAATATGCCTTTTATTTGAAATTCTGAATACTAGCCTTTTATATAAATTGTTCTTTTGAACAAACTAACATACTAATTAGTATATAAGCTATTATAGGAACCGAAAGTTTATATTATAACAAAAATAATTTTAAAAGATATAAATGTAAATAAGTCTCTAAAAATTTTAAAATTATGAAACAAATAATTAGATATTAGAAGTATATTCTTAAAAAGGTTCTAAAAATTATATTTTAATATATTTTTTTAGGTATTATTAAAAAATAAAATATTTTCATTTTTAAAATTAATAATATGACATCATATGATATTTTCTTATTTTTTTTATGTGAATCACCAAAATCTTTTCAAAAGAAATAAAAAATATAAAAATTAAATTTTGCTCCAATTTTTATATACATCTTCTAAATAGTTATCTAAATATTTTTTTAACAATTCAGGTAAAATACACAAGTCATTTTTTAAGTACAAAATCTATTTTTCACTTATAAAAGAAAATGAAAAATATTAAGGCTAATACCTTTAATGCAAAAAGGAGATCATTGACTAATATTAATTCAAATATAAAGTAAAAATAAATAAAAAATATTAATCACCTATTATTTTAAAAAATATTATCATTTGAGAATTTATTTATCATTTATATTTTTAGAAATTATTTTTTATCATTATTATATATTTTTAAATATCATTTTAATAATTTATCCTTAATAAGACATAAATCTACATTTTAGTATAAAAACTCAAATCAGAATCTACGATAAATTTAAAAGTATTCACATCGTCAAATTAAATCTACCATTTTCCTAAAAGGGCTATCTCAAATACAATCCAAATTATATCACATCAATAAGATCTGTTAATTTATTTTTCGTGGATAAGTTACACATTTTAAGTAATAATTTTTATTTTTATGGCTCTAGTAGTATCGTACGTTAAAAAAAATAAAAGGAAAAAGATGAAAACTATTAGAAGCAATTAAAATTTGTCTGATTAAGCTGGCCATTCCATGAATGCCATTTGGCTGTGAGGATTAAAGGATTTGATTCGAAAGGTGCAAATAAACCAAATTTATGAGAGCGTATGGGTGAAAAGGAGGGACCAAAACAAAATTACAATCACAAAATATTTCTGATTTCAATTTTTTTTTATAGTGATTCTTATTTTTCTAAATATAATTTATTACTAAACGGTCAATTATATTTTTTAGTTAATAAAGCATTAAAACTTATTCTACCATTTTCCCTTCTAATTAGTTAAATATGATTTAACTATATTATCTTTAAATTACTCAAAATTTCAAATTCAACCATAATAATAAATAAAGAATTTGAATTAATTAAGTGGTCACCTCACTCATTTACTTAAATAAATGTTAAAGATTTGAATTTCGTCTTATATATATAATAATTTATTAGTCAATAAATTTTTAAATAAATTTCAAATTCACACGTACGAGACTTTGACCTGTCAAATTGGAGAACATCATAAAAAAAATCATGGTGATAAATAAAATATAACAAAAAGAATAATTTACAAAATTTAAGGGGGAGTGGGGGATTTAATGCTTTTGATATTTGAAGAACAAACGAAAAGCCAATATTATTATTAGCACACCACAATTGAATTCTCATTTATGTAAACATTTGAATTACAATAATTTGATTAAATCATAGCTTCAATCCACTTTTATTTATTTAACTTAAAATATAATAGGTCTCTCAAATAAGCATTAGTAACCCAAGTACACAGATAAAATTTTACAAACAAAATTGCTAAAAGCACTTATTACGAATATAAAAATAATTAAAAAAATAAAGTACTTTTTGTGTGCTTTCAGAGCAATAAATATTTTTATTCTCCACTATTTATGTTGTTCAATTTGAGCGATGTGTGTTAGTTTAATATTATTTTCATTTTATTATTTCTTTCAAAATTTAAAATAAAAAATAATAATAAACCTATAATACTAACATAAAAGGTAATATATTAGAATAAAAAGTTAGTATGTTCTTGGAAAGCCAAAAAAAATTTTAAAATGTTAGTATCCCATATTTGTGTAAAATATATGTACTGTTTTATACTTTAAATTTATATTTTATATTTTAATATATATTTTATATAAATAACTAATTTAGTGATTACGTAATATTTATTTGGATGTTATTAAATTGATAAAAAAATTTTAATAATTATTTTTATTTTTTAACGTATTTAAAAAAAATTTAATAATAAAATAAAAATACTAAAAATAAAAAATATATTTTTATAGAAATTATAATTTTCGTCTTTTTAAAAAATGATATCTTTTACATAATAAATAAACAAAAAAATATTTTTATATTATTATACTTAAACATAATTAATAAATAAAAAAATATTTTTACATGAAATATTTAAATATTAATTTTTTTAAATATTTTAAAAAATAATTAAAAAAAACATTTTCTTAAAAAAATCACCAGATAGGTCCGTAATTTTGTTGTGGACATGTAATATGGTGGAATAAATTTTATAAATGGTTTTTGTTTAAGGCTAAATGGTGTTGGTAGCTATAGAATGTAAGCACCTACACAGTTTCGTCCAAAATTGAAAAGGTCAAATGATTAGTTTGAACGAAAAGCAGTTTATTTAATTATAAGAAGGGGGTGAGTACCCCTTACAGGATCCTTAATATAAAGGTGGGTCTCATTTCCGAAATTTCATTAATATTTTTGCGTAAATTAAGTAAAAAAGGAAACAAAACAAAGTTTGATGAGAAGAAGGGGAAAATGGCGCACTCTACGATCGCCGTTACACTGAGCCAGCAACTCTTTAAAAGGACCACTGTCCTCTTCCCTCACTCTTCTTTCAGATCTCGTTCTCTTCTTCCTTCTTCTTCTTCTTCTTCTTCTGTTTCCTTCTCTCCTAACTTTCATACTCCTCTTTCTTCTTCTTTCGCTCTCAGAGCCTCTTCTTCTTCTTCTTCGTCCACCTCCTCCACCGCTGCCATGGGTGAAACTATCGCCGCCGTCGATGCCGGAATGGACGCTGTTCAGCGCCGCCTCATGTTCGAAGACGAGTCCGTTCTCTTCTCTCTCTCTCTCTCTTTTATTTAATTGAATATTTAATTATATGTTTTCGTTGACTGATTCCTTTTTGTTATTATTTTAATTTATTATTGTTGTTATGATATGAACATGTTTTTGTGTTTTTTGATTTTTTTTTTTTACTGTTGATGTGCGATTTGCATGACTTGTTCGTGAGATTGTGACGGAATGGAAATATGTCACGAATTGAAACTCCTTTCGGTGTTCTGTTTTTTCTGGTTACCTTTTTTATTTTTAAAGGAAAAAAAAGTAGTGGTTCATTTGAAATGGATGGGAATTTGGATGCATGATGAGTGTATCGGTTGTGTTTGCGGTTTTTTTGGACGATGTCGTTTGTGGTCGAGGTGTGTTGTTGAATCCTGAAATTCAAACACGAGCTGTTTTTTTTTTTTTTTTATTTCGTATGAAAAATTGATGTAGCGGCATTGGATTGGAAATTTGGAATTGGATGCATGGTGATTGTTTTGGTTTGATTAAAATTGGATTGTTTGCTTATGCTGTTTGGTGTTGAAATTGAAACGGGGAATTTACTTATGCTTATGCTGTGTGTGTGTTTACTGTTGTGACTCTTCATAACAAGAGCTGATTAAAATGTTTTCCTCAGAGTTTTCATATATTCTGCTATGCTGCTGGTGTCCGTTGTCTATGTTAATTGAGTGAGGTAGTTAAAGGCAATTTGTGCTGTCATGGCGCCAAAATATGCACACTGGTGTCAATTTTCCAATTTAACCAAAGTAGTTAACAGCAGATTTCCGCCGTTGCGTGCCAAAAGGCGCACACAGGTGTCTGTTTTCTTTTAACCATGGTAGTTGAAGGCAGTTTGAGCTGTTAATGCGCCAAAAAGAGCATGCTCCTGTCTTAAAAGGCAAATTGTGTCGTTAAGGCGCCGAAATCCACACTAAAGGGCAAATTGTGCCGTTAAGGCGCCAAAATTTACACGTGTGGCGTGTCGCGAGAGTAATAATTTGAAACCCCCAGGGATCCGAGGAATGAAAGTGAACTATTTGTCTGCTTATCATTAAATTTTCAAATAAATTAAGTACTCAATCTTATATTGTAAAAATTTAAAATTCATAACTTGAGAACTTAAGCTGTTTGTTGCTGACTATTTTTAAAATTATAAATATAGACTCTAATTAGCTGCTTTACATTGAAGTGAACAAATTTAATGGCTGCACTGATTGCGGTGTTTTTACAGTTGTCAATAAGACCATGAAGGTAGAGCTGCCATCTTAGTGAGAAGTTCTACCATTCTGGTCCCTGGCCTATTACCACTTTTCGCGCGCTTTGTAATTGTTTTATTCATAATCACGAATTGTGTCAGGATGAACTGATTGCTTGTTTCTAAACTTTTGTGTGTTACTTTTGGAGTTTAAAGAACGGTTTTCATGGTGGGATTTCTGAATATCTATTGTTTGTGTTGTGGGTAGCGTTTTTACATTCTTGAGGTTAATGCACAATTTTCCAGATCGATATCACTAATGCCTTTTCACTTTGCTTCTCTTTTGACATTTTAAATATTATATACTTCACTTTTACTTATGCATCATTTGTTCTTCATCTTGCTGGAATTTGTAATTGTTGTCTGTTACAACTTTTCCAGATGCATTTTGGTGGATGAGAACGACCGCGTGGTTGGTCATGATTCCAAATACAACTGTAAGTGAAGCTTCCGCAAAAATGTGCTTCAATTTTATCTCCTAATTCTTGTTTTCTGAAGAATACATAGTTTTATGATGATTTATAATGTTTCTAAAATATGATGTTATCTTATTGCTTGAATGTTGCATCGTTAAATATTCCATGTTGACTCTTTGATATGATTTGAGAAAAAATGGTTAAATATTTTCAATTAAAGTTGTTGGCTGTCATGTAATACCATGATATCCATTTTTGTGAAGCTTTTG
Source organism: Arachis stenosperma (assembly GCF_014773155.1). Classification (NCBI taxonomy): domain Eukaryota; kingdom Viridiplantae; phylum Streptophyta; class Magnoliopsida; order Fabales; family Fabaceae; genus Arachis; species Arachis stenosperma. The sequence continues at coordinate 140,735,410 of NC_080380.1, read as the reverse complement.
ATGTGTATAATTGTTATTATGCATAGTCAGCATAGAATTGTTTACAGTAATTGTATTAATTAGTAGATTGTTAGAATGATTTACCAACAATGCGCCTTATTTAAATATAAATATTCTCTTTTACTCTCTGTATCGGTGCATTTTATGATACTTAATCCTGCACCCATGCAAGATAGCAACATGGTTCACCAATCTTGCATTTAGAAGATGTTTGCAAAGTTGTTCATTGTATTGTTCATTATAAACTTATTTTAAGTAATAAAAACAAACTGCTAAGTACATAGGATACAAGCCTAACATATGAATTAAAATTTCATATTTGCCGTATATTAGTGACAATCATTTTGAGCAAATGTGATGACTGGATACCAGAAATTAATGCAATATCTGGCAGTGCCATGTTGAAAAGTAACACTGGTTTCCAGGAAATGTTTTGGTGTTTTTATAACTCAAAAGTTATTTCTGTTGTTAAGTTATGCTGTTCCTTCTGGGCCCACAGCCATGGGTAGTTAATTAGTTTGAGCATCTTCAATTTAGGTCACTTGATGGAAAAGATTGAAGCTGAAAATTTGCTGCACAGAGCTTTCAGTGTATTCCTGTTCAACTCAAAGTATGAGTTGCTTCTTCAGGTATGTATTTCCGTTTATAATTTTGTGTATGCTCATGAATAAAAGGTTTTAAATCTGCATGAAAATGATTAGGTGAGCTAGGGACCAGTCTTGGGTATATGTACAGGGGGATAATTTTTTAATATCAAGTATCAATTAATTCAATGGTGCACTTTTACAAGTGATGTTGTGTAGCCTTTTCTAAGTATGACAACTTGAGTCTGATCATTGTTCACTATGAAAACAAAGGACACACAGTCTTCATGGTCACTTGCTAAAAGTTCCTCCAAACAAATGGTTGAGTAACAAGGTCATAACTGTAACAACATTCATGATGTTACTTTAGTTGTTCCATTCTGAAATTTCTGGTAATATACCATCAGATAAATTTTGAATTATTGAACTATGAATAGTGTTGACATTTAAATGTATGTAGTTTGTGAGTTTATTCTTGTGCTATATCTGAATTCAGCCATTGCTTCTTATCTGTATTTTTCCGCATGCCTATGGGTTAGAACATCTGTATGTTTGCATGTCTGTTTTCGAATATTAGGCTCCGTAATTCGATGTCTTGGCTAAGATTCTCTATTTTTTATGAAGCAACGATCTGGCACAAAGGTAACGTTCCCTCTTGTGTGGACAAACACCTGCTGCAGCCATCCACTGTACCGCGAATCTGAGCTTATTGAGGAGGATGCGCTCGGTATGTTGTGTTTAGCTTTTGTTTTGTTTGAAAGACTATGATCTTCTTTGTTATCACTGCTAAGTAATGCTTCTTCTTGCATTTCCAGGAGTGAGAAACGCTGCCCAGAGGAAGCTTTTGGACGAGCTTGGTATTGTTGCTGAAGATGTGCCAGTTGATCAGTTCTTGCCTTTGGGCCGCATACTTTACAAGGCACCTTCTGATGGCAAATGGGGAGAACATGAATGTAAGCTGAGCTTAATTAGTTTCAAGCTTTAGGTTGTGTCTGTTTTACCTTATTATACCTGAAAATCACTTTTTAAAACTGAACAAATCTGTTTATTCATATTTAGATCTTTTTTGCTTTTCCCATGACGTAGAAGAATTGAGTTGTAAAATCTTTTTTTCCCCCAAAGCTTAAACAAATGCACCCTTAGTCAATCTAATTTTGTTAATTTGATCCTAAATCAGGCACGCACTATGGTTGTTTATATTCCAGATTTACCACACGTTTTCCTTAACTTTTTCCTCCAATTCCTTACAGGATAGATGTTCTTTTGTGATATCACTAACTGATATTTTCTGTGTCCTCTCCTACGATTTCAGTGGATTATCTGTTGTTCATCGTCAGGGATGTTAAGGTGAACCCTAATCCAGATGAAGTTGCAGATATCAGGTATGTGAATCGCGACCAGTTGAAGGAGCTACTGAGGAAAGCCGATGCCGGCGAGGGAGGCTTGAAGCTGTCGCCATGGTTCAGACTCGTTGTGGACAATTTCTTGTTCAAATGGTGGGACCATCTTGAGCAAGGAACTTTGGGACAGGTTGCTGACATGAAAACCATTCATAAGTTGAGTTAAAAGAAAAGAAATATATCACAGATGTTTAAGATATGGTATGAGGGGTAGCTATAATTTTAAGCAAATAAAATTTGGTCCTTATTGTATTTGTACCAAAAATATTTGAACTGATTGAAAATGATTTTCGTAGTTGTGGCCAATAATGTTGAATTGTTGATCGTGTCTGTTATTGATAATAACCAGAACTTTATTACCGCCGTGTATCTTATAACTTGCAGAACAATTCTATTATATGTGAAATAAAAATAAAAAATAAATTAGGATTTTTACGTTTGCCAAGTGTGCTCTGTAAGAAGCTATGGTAGTTGTTCTCTTGATATTTTATGAATCTTTTTGGTTAAAAACTGCTCTCTCTAATCAAAACAACTTTTTTTTAAAAAAAAATATTCACTATAATATACTGTATTAACGTGGATTTGATTTTTTCTCGTTTTTGGTTTTGGGTGATTTGCAAATATTGTTGTACATGATTCATGAGTTTTTTAACTGTACTAAGGTAAGAACTATACTATATTTCTTCTTCTTTTAGCTTCTTATGAGTTCTATTCTTTTCTTTTGGGAATGCCTTTTCTGATGTAATGGTCTTTTGAGTAATAAAATATCTAATACCTTTGATTAAAAAAAAAAAAAGCTATACTATGTAAAATAATAAACAAAGAAAAGGTATCTGTTTTCAACTAAAGTTGAGAGTTTTGAAGAATAGGAATTAAATGAAAGAAAAATAAGAATCGAATTATAAAATAAATAACTCCGAAGAGTTCTAGCAATAGAATTTCATATTGCTTAGAGATAAAGGTTTTTATAAGATTGAGCAATTCTTACCTTTAAGGCCATCATTGTAGCCGACTAGAGAATTTTTTATTTTTACTTTTTCCCGGAAAGCATGATTAGAGATCGAGTAAAGCTAGGAACCAAAAGCATATCAGCCAAAATCCAGCCAAATATATTTGGATGAATTCAAAATTTTTACGAGTTAATATATATGGATGTTTCTTCTACTAAATATTAGAATGTTTCTTTTTCATATTAAATGGATGTTCTTTTATATATTTTTCGAATTTGTGATTGTTAGAAGTAGATAGATTAATGTAAAAAAAAAGAGGAAGGTTTTTATAGGTTTTAATTAGGTTTACTTAATCAATTTAAAATTTAAAAAATTTAAAAAATTTAAAATTAATTAATTATTAATATAAATTAATATAGTTTTGTTTAATTTTTGGCTGATAAGCTTTTGGTTCCTTATACTTTTCCTTAGAGATCTATATCTTTTGATGTTAAAAGATTGTTATTTGAATAAAGCATGATTAGAGAGATTCTTCCTTTGTGGGACAGTGAATCAAGGAGCCCCGTGATCACGTGTGCAGATGCAGATTATAATCTTCATTTTACAGCTTAGCATATGTTTTTGTTACGAGTAGTAGTTGTGTTGCAGTGACACCCACCCTAGTAGTCTGCTGAAATTAAGAAAAGCACTTGTCTAGTGACCCTTTTCTATTATTATTATTTTAATCAAATAGCAGACGCCTAAGCCACTAAATTAATTCAGATAAGCCCCACTTTAAACAAATTCTAATTATTTAATTAGTCAGCGAGCTTTTTCCTTTGCCGGTGGTGATTAGCAATCTTAAACATATGAAAATGTCTTTGTTCACACAATTAAAGTATCAATGACTTGGAGTTTGTTCACACCTGTACAGGTTTGTGTTAGATATATCCCAAATCAATCAACAACTCACGCTATTGTCCACTCTTCATTTGTTTTAATGTTTTATAATATCTTGTGGTGACTTGTGACAGTGATATTTTACTGTTACTAATAACTATTTATTGTCATGTAAATTTGATTTGTTTGAGATCATATTTAACTTTAATTTGGGTGCTTTAAGGAATAATACATTGGAAAAAATATCCTTTCTTAATATAATATTTTTTTCTATGTTTATGATGATCTCCACTGCTCAATAAATACTTGAAAATATATATAATCTAAGAATTTGGCATAAAAATGTTCTAACGACATTAGTTAAGAGTACAAATAAATAAAAATTGGTTTTTTCAATACATAATTTAATAACAACTGTATTTTTATAATATATGTAGATTTTTAGCATATAAATAATAATATTTATAAAATTTAAAAAAATTGGAAAAATTAAAATTTTTTGTCAAATTTATAAAAAATACACATTGTATATAATATTTTTCTTTTTTTGATTAAATCTATTATAAAAAAATACTTCCTTGTCCTTTGAAAAAGCATAATAGTACGGTTAAGTTAATATTTAAAAATTATTAAATAGTTTAATAAATTTAACTAAATCATGGTCTAATAATGCTTAACTAACTGCACGCTAATCTTCGCCTAACATTAATACACCATGAGACTACTCAATAATGTGTTCTTAAATATTAGACAGTGATTTAGCAGAGAAAGTAAAGGTGGGCGGTGTTGAAGAATCTGAGAGAGAACTCTATTTCTCTATCACCAACAATCCCATCCTCACTTCCGTACACTCTCACTCTTCTCTCTTCCTCAAACCGCTGCAGATCTATTCCCTAATCGGTGAGTCTCTCTCTCTCTGGATCCCTCCTCTTCACAGATATTTCAATCTTTTGTTGATTGATTTATCTCTCTCTCTGTGCTTGTAATTTGATTTTGATTGATTTCATTTTTCTCAATCTTGATTTATTTATTCTCAACTGATCGCATTCATCCCAATGCTAAATTCCCAAACATTCTTACTAATTACGCTAATTTCCTCCAACTCAGAACCTTAATGGAAATGAATTTAAGCTCTTTGGTGGTAGTTTATGTGTTTTACTCGTTTAGGGAGATACATGGAGAAAAGAAACTCTCAGGCACGCAACTAGAATGTGACATTTCTAGAATGTGACATTGACTTTGTAAAAGAGGGGTGATCATTGTAAATATCACAAATCAAAAGGTTTCATGTATAATATTGTCTAATCCGAGGGAGATAACTGTAATTTATCCTTATCATGGTTAATACTTAATACCAATCTAGCTTTTGATATACACCTTTTTTTCTCCCTCTTTAGAGTGAGTTACTCGTTCCTATGTTAATTGCAGTGCTTGTATGTACTTTGAGAATTTCCTTAGCCATAGGCGAATGTGTGGGCTTAACACACCCATCTACATTGGATCGGATAGGTTCTGATACCGTAGCAAAGACCATATTCTTGGAATTGTAATAGGCATTCCTAGGGAAGGGGGAGTGCAGTCCTTAGTCAGCAGAGCTAGCTATACTTTTTGGAAATAAAGCAATATGGATTTTGTGTTCTATTTTACTCTTGCTAGGGAGTTAGGTAATTTAAAGTTGCTTTATTTCACAACACACTCTCAGTTTCATTATAGAGCTTATGCCATCAAGTGTTGTCTTAATGTGATGTTTCCGCTATTAGTTGATTTATTTCTGTTATTTTGTTGCACCTGATAGTAATCTTTGCATGAACTTTATAATGAATTTCATGATATTAATTATAAGATGCCACAGACTTTTGATTTTGAGGTTTCTGTATGCAACTTGTCCTACATGCTTAAAGAGAGAGGGATGCTAAAGTCATAGTCTTCACTATTAAGGGTGTGTTTGTGAGTTCTATTTTTAAAGGAAAGAAGGAAAGAGGAGGAGGGAGGGAAGGAAATCCTTTCAGAACCCCTTTCCTCTCCTCCTTTCTCCTCTAAACATGCTAAATGGCATTTTATAAACCATTGGTCTTTGGTCATCTGTTTATCACAGTCTAAATCTTCCGTGCGAATGTTTGTTATGCCTAGGTGCTTCGGGTAAATGGCCTTGGTCACCACAGCCGAAGTGTGTGATGCAAACCCACAATTAATTTTGAGTGGCGAGCTCCGTGCCCTTCAGCCAGTTTTCCAAATCTATGGTCGTCGACAGGTCTTTTCCGGACCGATAGTTACCCTGAAGGTGTTTGAAGACAATGTTTTGGTTCGGGAGTTTCTTGAAGAGAAAGGCAATGGAAGAGTGCTTGTTGTCGATGGTGGCGGGAGCTTGCGCTGCGCAATATTGGGTGGCAACCCTGTAGTACAAGCGCAAAACAACGGATGGGCAGGTATCATTGTGAACGGATGTATAAGAGATGTGGATGAGATCAATGGCTGCGATATTGGGGTGAGAGCACTAGCTTCCCATCCAATGAAAGCTAACAAGAAAGGCATGGGAGAAAAGCATGTTCCTATAAATATTGCCGGGACAAGAATCAGTGATGGGGAATGGCTTTACGCGGACACGGATGGGATTCTGATCTCTCGAACGGAGCTGGCTGTCTGATTCCCAAAGTTCATGATCACTGCTTCCATTTCAAAATATCCATCAATCTGGATAAAGTGGTACATTGGAAAATTGAATGTAGTAGTGTAGATACATTGAGTTTTTCTATCTAACCACTTTGTCTAAATTGACAGATATTTTCAACAAATGTAAGGACTATATTTATAGGCATCTCCTTGGCCTGATGTAGTGCTTTCTGTGCTTGTGTTCTTGACCCAACAGTTTCCCAGTTTCCACTAAATTGTAACGTTATTAATCACCCATGATAATGAAAGTTGGTTGAAGTGTTTGTCCACTTTGACCAAATATAGAAGTACTCTCAGCATTCTCGAAAGATCGACTTTGGAATCAGTATTTTGTCCTAAGATGATGATGATATGTAGCAGATAATTTTGCCCCCTCATTTTAGCGGGGTTTTCTTTATTGTTATTATTTAGAGGCTTGAAAAATATCATGTCTTAATATGCTTCTAAACCAATGGCTTTACCATGAAAGCCAAAGCTTGAGACTCTGAATCAAGCCATAACGCAGGGAAAACGCCAAAGCTTGGACATTATGTTTCACATGAAACAATCGCTAGTTTGAAAGAAGTTTTGAGATAGCTACTTGTTTAGTCATACAATTAGTTTAGTAAAACATGCTTGATTCTCATTCAATAAAGTCTCAAATTTGAATCTTTTAACAGTGAAAGAAAGAGAGAGAAAAGTTTACTCATTGAATGAATTAACCAATCACAACAACGTAAACATTCTCGACTCAAACAAGGTGGTCTCTGGAAAGGGAAAATATTAAGGTTACGTGGCTTGTTTCTGTTTCTCATGCAGATTGCCACGACATCACCTTGGAAGACACGTGTGCTTCCACACCATGCAAGAGTGCAGCATCTGTCATATGATCATATCTTTCTCTTCTCCCTTTCATTTCACAAAACAAATCACACAACTCTCTCTCTCTTTCTATTCAAACAATTAAAACGCTTCAACAATGGAGGAAAACCAAAAACCCTTTCTTCTTCTTCCAAAACCATACAACTTTGTATCAAAACTAGTAAACTTCCACGCAGACTTGATCTATAACTGCATAGTCTGTATCTTCTCTCCATTCTACTCACTCTTGTCCTTCGCCTCAGAGTTCTTTCATCAGGGAACCAAATACACCGCCGTAGAATCATCAGAACTTCATCAACAAGCTCATCATGGAGGAGGAACCACCACAACCACCACCACCACCACCACCATCACGGGGCTCTTCTTCAAGAAACTTGGGCTTGGGCTTCTGAGTGCTGCATACTTGTGCATAGTTCTGTTCTTGGTTCTGATCGTGGCAACAGTTTTGGGGGTTTGTTTGGTGAAGCTGTGGGTGGAGGAGCCGGTGGTGGTTAGAGAGAATGTGCATTTTGATTACACTGAAGAAAACCCTTCTGCTGTGTTCTCGTTTGATGGGGGAATGAGTGGTTTTGTTGGAAGAACAAAGAGGAATAAGCAGATAAGTGTGCCTGTTGGTCATATGTTTCATGTTTCTTTGCTTCTTGTCATGCCCGAATCTGACTTCAATACACAACTTGGTGTCTTTCAGGTTCCTGCACTTTCTCTCAATTTTCATTCACATTCTCAACATATATTAACATAGTAATAACTTAATTAGGATCCCAGTGTATGCATTCCATTTTGTTTCAACATTGTGTTCACATGTCAATAAGGAAGGAGGATGAAATTAAGGTGAAAACTTGAACAGTTATTTTTATGCGAAATTATTAGTTAAAAGCTGTTAGATAATAATTTAGTTTGGTGAAAATTCAGATGCAGTCGATTTTACGTGAAGTTGATAACCGATAACCGAGAGCCGTTAAATAAAAATGCAATCACATAAAAATGTAGTTAAATCAGTCAAATTATTTAACGGCCTCAGTTATCAACCTTACATGAATTTTCACCTTTAGTTAAATATATCAGTTAAATATATCAAATGAGCCGACCGTTATTAACTAACAATTTTACGTGAGAAGACATGCATATGAATCTCCATATGAAATTAAACCTCATTTGTTTCTTATCAGTTAAGAATTGATAGATAATTTGGCATAGATTATAATCTAGATTATTAACTTTACATAAAGATATTTATAGATAATTGCACGAGAATTTTTCACTTTCATCAAATATACTTTAGCTTTTGGATTATCTTAAGAGAAATCTTTCTTGAATATAGCTTTTTCACTTTTATCATATAGCATTCATTCTTATTTATTTGAAAAATGTTTTAAATTTTTTTATTTATTTTGCATTTAAACTAATAGTATAGAATTTTTTATTTTTCTATTAAAAATAAATGTTGATTCAGAGTCAACATACCACCGTTTACTATCACAAGTGCAGGTCCAATATCAATGGCCCAATTCTATGATTTTTTTTGGTGTTTAAATTGTTTTTTTGGTAAATTAGGCAAAAGTGCCATAGCAGCCACCTATCACCTATCAATGGATTGTTCATAATATATGTCGACATAGAATAAATAAATGATAAATCCAAAAAAAAAAAAAATAAATGATTGGTTAGATAACAAAGATGTGTTTTTGTGTAGACACCAACAAAAATTGGGTGAAGTTCGCAGCTATCATTTATTCATTTTCAAGAAGTATGAAAAATATTAAAGGACGATTAAAATTTATTTTTTTAATTATTATTTTTAGTTATCAACTCAATTTTTTTAAGCTAGTAATGGCATTTCAAAAACAATGGCCCTCTGTTCAAGTATTCCATAATTCATACCATGTGATGTGATGTAATTTATCCGTTTAAACATTTTGAATAAGAGAAGTATAATATCATAATTTTTATACCTAAAAGTTGTTTTTAGCTTATTAGTGTTTTCTAAAACTAGACCCATGCTACTTTACATTATATGTCACCCTAACAAATTTATAGTCTAATGTATATTTGCTGAAGAGTTAGCTACACTAGTTGTTGTTGTTTGTTGTGCAGTTGACAGCCGAACTCCTTACGGTGAACGGAAACGTGATAGCAAAATCGAGCCGGCCATCGATGTTACGGTTCAGAAGCTCACCAATTCGACTAGCCCGGACATTGATGATGGGTTTACCTCTAGTACTCGGAGTGTCCGACGAAACCCAGAGCATCATTGTTGATATCTTGAGGCACAAGGAAGAGTATAGAAGAACCAAGGCCATTAGAGTAACCATGCATCCAAGATCAGGAACCTCATCACTTCCACAATTGTATGAGGCTCAAATCATGATCAAGTCACGGTTACCTTGGTCCAAAGAAGTGGTCCGGAATTGGAAATGGACCTTTTATGTTTGGGTGTCAATTTATGTCTACATTGTTCTTCTCATGTTCCTACTATGTTGCTATAGGAGACTATTGTTTCTAGTCACACCGGATTTGTTTGGCCGCGGCGGCGAACTCCCAAGGGAAGAGCCTCCTAGAGAGCATGATGAAAGTGAGATTTCTGAGTTGTTGAGGAAATTGAGGAGGAGGAGGAGGAACAAGAGGAAAGCTATATCGGACCATGATGATGATGGTGATGGTGTTGAAGAAACCATTGTTGGATCTTCAGGTGAAACCATTAATAGAGAAGATGTTACAGGTAGTGTTCCCGTAGAACAAGTTGATGAGGACTCTGGATCGGTGTGTTTTTAAAGGCTTAATTTTTAGAGTAAAAAATACTGTGAGAAAAGTTAGAAAGTTATCAAAATTTATTATTTTTGGCTATTATTTTTTGCTGTCAACCCAATTTCTTTAGTATAGTAATTAAAAAACATATTTTTAGTCCATACTTTTAAACATTGACGGTCAATTGTTAGCCAAAAATAATAAATTATGTTGGCTTTCTAGCATTTTTCAATATTGCGACAGAGTTAGTGTTTGTAACAAAAAATAAAGTCAGTTTTTAATTTGCGACTTTTAGATGATATGAAGAGATTATGTTAGAGTTATAGTTTGTTGGTACAGTGAGAATCACTGTGTGTATAAACTTATAAATAAATAAAAGTTATTGGGTGGTTACTAAAGGCCTAAAGGGTTAATATGTTTAATTAAATTGTTTAATATATATGTTAATATTTTGGTTATTATTTTTGGGTGAAGCTATTTTTGCGTTAATTATAAAAACTAGATTGAAAAGTTACGCTAAATTTATCTAAACAAAATTAGTAATATATTCAAAAGGTAATATATTATTTGTAGGCGTTACACAAGTCAAATGAAAATAAATGAAAATAATGTGATATCGAAGGGAAGGGAGGAAATAGGCCAAGATAGAGTTTATTTTTGACAAGTTAGACATGTAATACGGTTTATTAGTCTGATTTAACGTCTGTTATAAGTTATTTACTGAATATCAAAAATAAAAATAATAGTCTTTAAATAATTTAAAAGTGTGATAATTTAAAAAAAAACAATAAAATAAATAAATAATCAAATAAATTAAAAAAGTAAGTAATTTAGTGAATAATAGTCTTTAAATAAAAATATAATTTGAAGTCTTTAACATTATATTTTTCAGTATATTAAAATTATATAATTACGTATTTTTGTAAGTTTAGGTCTCAGTTTGACCAACTAAGGTCTAATTTAGATAAATAATTTAATAATTTAAAAAAAAAAATTTAAACAGTAAATGTTTATATTAAAAATAATTTATAAATAAGTTATTTTGTATTTGGTTTTTAAATTTTAAAGTGTTTATTTTTAAAAAAAATATGATAAAAATTTTTTATTATAAGAACAATTTTGTTTTAATTTTTCTATGAGTACTTAAATAGCTTTTTAGAAAGCTATAATTTATTTTTAAAAATTGTACTAAATATTAATACTACTATTTTTCATAAATCAAAAACTCAAAAAAGTAACTTTTAAAACTTCTTTTTAATCATTTAAATAGTTTTTTAGGCGTTAAAAATTACACCAGATATTTATACTATTACTTTTTATAATTCAAAAGTTCAAAAAAATAATTTTTAAAACTTTTCAAATGGTTAAATTAAAAAAAATGAAAATTGTGGATAAAAATTTATCAAAGTTTCAAACTCTCAGTAATCACAAATAAATCTTCACAAAATTAATTTTTGTGGATACGAATATTGAATACTCCATCTTTCCAAGATTTGCATAAATTAAAAAAACGATGAGACATTTCCATCCTCTCAGTATGCAAAATGGGAGCATATAAAGCGCTAGGGGTGTTCATGGTTTAGTTTTTCCATAAACTGAACTGAAACTACATTAAACCATTTTAAATGGTTTAGAAATTGAACCAAACTACTTTGTCAAATAAAAACTGATTTTAAACCAGTTTACAATACAGTGCATCAGTTTAAACCAATTCATAAAAATAAAATCAGTTTTAATTGAAAAAACCAGTTTAAACTGGTTGATAGGCTAAAACTAGTTTTAACTTTTAACACATATAAAATTAGTTTTACATTTTCTCTCTCTCTCACTCTCTCTCTCTCTCCTTCTCTCCCTCTCTCTCTCTCTCTCTCTCCCTCTTTCTCGTTCTCTCCCTCCCTCTCCCTCTCTCTCTCCCCCTTCTCTCCCTCCCTATCTCTCTCTCTCTCTCTCTCTCTCTCTCTCTCTCTCTCTCTCTCTTCTCTCCCTCTCTCTCCTTTCCCTCCTCCTCTCTCTCTTCTTCTCTCCCTCTCTCTTTTCCTTTTCTCTCTCTCTCTTTCTCCCATCCCCTCTCTTTGTCTTTGTCTTTCTCTCCCCCTCCTCCTCCTCTCTCTCTCTCTCTCTCTCTCTCTCTCTCCCCTTTTCCCCTCTCTATCCCTTTCTCTCATTCTCTCCCTCATCTATCCCTCTTCTTCTTCCTCTCTCTCTCTCTCTCTCTCTTCTCCTTTCCTCTCCCCTCCTCTCTCTCTTTCTCTCCCTCTTCCCCCCTCTCTCTCTCGCTCCCTCTCTCTTAACATATATAAAATTAGATTTTACATTCTCTTTCTTACGTTATCTTCCTCTCTCCCCCTCTCTTCCCCTCTCTCCCTCCTCTCTCTCTGTCTCTTTCTCTCTCTCTCTCTCTCTCTCCCTTTTTCTCTTTTCTTCCCTTCTTCCTTTCTTTCTCCTCTTCTCTCTCTCCTTCTCCTCTCACTCTTCCTCTTCTCTCTCTCTCTCTCTCCCTCGTTCTCCCCTTCCCCTTTCTTTGTCTTTCTCTCTCTTTCCCTTTTTCTTCTCTCTCTTTCTCTCTCTTCTTATCTTCCTCTCTTTTTCCATCCTCTCTCTCTCCCCTGCCCCTCTTTTTTCCCTTCCCTTTCTTTCTCTCTCCCTTTTCTCCCTCTATCCCTTTCTCTCATTCTCTCTCCCATATCCCTCTTTCTCTCTATCTCTCTCTCCCTCTCTCT